>NC_135892.1:59956080-60175869 GCF_964194155.1 Cetorhinus maximus
CCATAAATAGAAAAAATATATAAATTGAACTTAAACCTAAAGTTATATCTTATTCCCAACACACCCAAGCACACACATAACTTACTTAAACTATCTCCATTTCCTAACACTTCTCTCTGGGACACTTCTCTTCTCTTAAAACTGACTGACTCAAGCTTTTGGACTGAACTGGTGACCTATCAAAACACTCCAAGAGAGTCCCACTTTTGTTACTAGGCAGGAACAAATGTAACAAACATTGGAACATCCTGGACTTTAAATGTCACAATCTCCACAGATTGCAAGCTTACATTACAAACAGAAAGAATGGATTTTATAATGCCTCTCCCTTGGAAGAAAGAAATCTTCACTACAGTGAAGGTTTCTTTACAATGGCTTTACAATTCCTTCACAAGAAGCACTTAGTATCATAAACTTCTAATAAATAGCTTATTATATACAATACAGATAAACTTTTCATTCTGTTTCACAATTACACATATAGCAGGATCTAGTTCCATTTCTGAGTGGAGACAGCAAGTCTAAAGCTCTGTTGTACATCTGCATTTCTAGTGAGTTTTATGATTCTTGAAGGGGAGTAAAACAAACACAAGAGTAGGGAAAAACTATGCCGTTGCATTTCTCCCTTTCAAACACTACATTGAACTCCATCATATTATGATTGCTATGAGGTAAATGTTCACACACTGTTAGGTTGTTAACTAATTCTGGCTCATTACTTATTGCTAAATCTAATGTGGCATGTCCTGTCTCCCACCAGCCTGTTGGTTCTAAGACATACAGTTGCAGAAAACTACCCCAGACACACTTAAGAAATTCACTACTGTTTTGTTGTCCCAAGCTGCTTAACTCAACCTATATGAAAGTTAAATCCCTCAACACCACTCCGACTTTGCTATGTGCTTGCCTTATGTCTCAAATTACACAAACCTATCACTTCACAGCTGCTACCAGGAGCCTATACACAACTTCAACTACAGTCTTAAATTATTTTCTATTTCTTAATTTACCCATAAAGTCTCCACTGAGGGTTTGTCTCTTGTTAATCCTCTTCTTTCATTGAAATTATTTCATCCTGAATCACAAAGACTACTTCCCTCTACCAGTTTCTCTATCGTTTCTGTAGACGTTATAATTTGGTATATTTAATTCTCAGTCCTGACTGTCTTGCAGCCATATCTCATTAATGGCTAACATGTCCTATCCCCCTAGCTGAACTTGCACCTGCAATTTATTCAACTTGTTCCTTATACTCTCTGTGTTTGAATAAAGATCGCATATTTCAGCAATGCACCCCTAACTTTCCAATAGCTCTAATGGTTTACTCAACATGTGTCCAGCTAACAGGATCATCTGGAATTATAAACTTTCGTACACGTTGGCACACAACTACTGATTTTGATGCAATGTTAGCAATGATCATTAAGATTAGCCTCAATTAAATATATGTGCAGAATCATCTTCCATTAACAGAATGGACATTCTGACCATGGGTGTCTGCTTTCAAGAATTGGGATATATAACAGAAATGGTAATCATTTTTGTAAGATACCATCAGAGGGCTTGCTTGGCTCAGGTGGCTAGAGTGTGGTGCAGAATAATGCCAACAGCACAGCTTCAATTCCCTTACCGACTGAGGTAGTTCTTGGGCTGACTTCCTCACCTTGCCACATAGTAATATCATGGCATAAGCCATGAATAGCAACCCTCAGACAATGAGGATGCCACACGAAGAGAGGGAAGATACAAGCATATAAATAATAAATATGTTTGTATGCCTTTTGTCTGCTATTTAGATGTAGATGTTAATCACTTTCAGTTTTTGTATGCTTATATTCCACAATGTAATCTCAAGGCCTGGCAAATATGTGCACGCTGAACAGAAATCTTGTTAGGTGTCTCTGAATATTGCCATCTTCGAGAAAATATTTGCCTATCATGCTTATTCATGAAGCTTTGAGGTGAAGGAAAAGGATGGCTGAAAATATTAACAGGCTGTCTACAGATTTAACAACCTTCATCCTGACTGCCATAGCAAATGGAATTGGAGAACTGCCATCATCTTATCTCTGCTAAGTCTGCATTATTAATGCTAGTGAAAGAGTTTGTATGCCTGCGACTGAGTCTAGATAGGCACCATTGCATTTTCGTTGAACTATGCATTTATTACTATGACGCATAGCTTGTTGGATTATGTTATTGCTGAGCACACACTGCTCCAGCTACAGCAGGTCAGGCTTGGTATTTTCTTAATGATTTCAATAGCTTTAATCCAGTCCGGAAGGCTCTATATAATAAAATATGAAGCCAGTCAGCAAGAATGTTAAGTAGGGGCAAAAGCATATTTAAATGTTGAAAGTTTAGTTCCATATGTTAAACAAGGTGAGAAATGTGTATGTCATTTTATGCCTTCTGACCATGAAAGAATACTTCATGGGCCAACCTTTTGATGAGCAAGTGTACCTCACAAATCAGTGAAAGTTTACATTTCAGGATGGCAAGTTAGTTCACCCACACAGACACTTTCTGGATTTTCTCATTCTATGATGTATTGTAACCACTCTTGAGATTCAGCTTAAAACAGCCATTTCATAAATGCCAACATTAGCACTGATTTTAGCAACATGCATATGTCATAAATAGATTGCACAGAGATGTACATCCCTTGTAAAGAAGACTTAACTATAATTTGTATGGTTGACTTATTTGAAATACTATAAAGAGAATAGCTGATACCGCATCACATTCACATATATAATGTCCTCAGTTTATAGACCACAAATACATAAGGTGACATCAGGATATTCTTAAGCTGTGAATGCTAGCTGTGAGTAAATGATCAGCTTTTACCCTGTGTGTAATGAAATGTTCCCTGAAATTCTTTGGAGTACTTTGGCTTTAAGTTAGACAACACAGAGTACAAGCTTTGTTTTTCTTTAAATGAAGCTTTTTGAAATGATTAGACTGTACGTTTACTATCTTGACTTCACTTCTAAAATGCTATTAGAATTCCTTTTCTGAGCACTGACAGCAAATTAGTCAATGCTAGGCAATAGAATATCTAATGTGGGAAAGAACTCAGTGAGCCTGACAGTTTGACATGAAATGTATTTCAAACATTGTATTTCCAGCTTACTATTTTCTGCTTTGTACGGCAGAAATGTGTTACTCTTCCCCATTTTTAACCTATGTTCCCCTTTCCCTTATTAATTCTCAGAATGTGGGCGTCACTGGCAAGGCCAACATTTGTTACCCATGCTTTGAAAAGATGTTGGACCTTCATCTTGAATCCTTGCAGCCTGTGTGGTGAAGATGCTTCCATAATACAGAAAAAGAAAGTAGGGAGTAGCAGAGTCCTGACCCAGCATTGATGAAGGAACAGTGATATCCAAGGGAGGATGCTGTGCAGCTTGGAAGGGAATCTGGAGGTGATGACATTCACGTGCACCTGTTGCCCTTGGTTACCCTAGGTGGTGGTGGCCACAGGTTTGGGAGGCATTACTGAATAAACCTTAGTAAGTTGCTGCATTGCTTCCTGTAGATAGTAAACACTGCAGCCAACTTACGTGCTGGAGGGAGTGGGTGAAGTGCCAAACAAGTGGACTGCTTTGTTGTGGATGGAGTCGAGCTTCTCTGAGTGTTGTTGTAGCTGCACCAATACAGACAAGTGGAGAAGCATGGTAACATTCCTGGGTGAGCATTCCAAAGGCCTGGACTAATGATCCAGTAATGTGAGTTCAAATCCCACCAGAACTGTTGGGGAATTTAAATTCAATTAATTAAACAAATCTGGAATTAAAAAGCTGTCACTTATGTTGGAATAAACACCCATTTGTTTATGTAGGTAAGAAATCTAGAGTCCTTATTTGGTCTGACCTATATTTGACACACAGCAAAGTGGTTGACTCTTAACTGCCCTTGGCAATGGCCTAGCAAGCACTCGGTTGCATTCAAGAAGGTGACTCATGACCACTATTTCTCAAGGACAGTTAGGGATGGGCAGTAAATACACACCTTGCCAGTGATGCCCATATTCAATGAATGAAAAAAAGCACTGCCTATTAGCATAGACTTTCTGGTAGAATGGGTGGCCATGTGGCAGATGAAATTTTAGGCACAGACATGTGAAGTTTTATGTTTTGATAGGAAGAATGAGGAATAAACTAAAAGGTTACAGTTCACACGCAAGTGCAGGAACAGAGAGACCTGGGGGTATAATCATCAGAATGGCTGAACTAAATGGAGTTGGCGTATTTGGCGACCGCTTTTGTGCCTTTGGAGTTGGTGTGTTTGGCCGGTTCCCCCAGCAGCATGAGGTGGATGGCGCTCTGGGTCTCTCTGGTTGAGATGGTGCGGCGCTTGTTGTAGTGAATGAGGTGCGAAGCCTCGGAGGCGATGCATTCAAAAATGTCGACAACAAAGCAGTTCATGACACTCATGGCCTTGGATGAGATCCTGGTGGAAAGGTGGACCTGGGTCCAGCACCCTGAACATGTAAGCGGAATAGCTCTGGTTGCGAGATTTCCTCCGCTTCTCGGGCAGCTTCTTGGTGACTTTAGTCAGCAACTGCTTTGACACCTTGCACCACCCTTAGCCGGAGCTGCCACCTCAGGCATTTCACTCAACTTGGATTGACTCAAATATGCGCACAAATGTTTGAAATTGCCAGGGTAGGTTGAGAAGAGGTTAAAAAGGCATATGGGATCCTGGACTTTATACACAGAGGTATAGAGTTAAAAGCAAGGAAATTATGATGGGCCATTACAAAAAGCTTGTTAAGCCTCAACTGGAGTATTGTGCCCAATTCTGGCACCACATTTTTAAAATAATTTAAAAGCGTTAGAGAGGGCGCTGTTATAAGGGTTTGTTCAGTAGGTCTCACGAAGAGGCTTGTGGGGTTGAATAGTAATGTTTATTAGTAACACATAACCAATTACATGTGTACAAAGAATAGCCCAGTCTAGGAGCTAACTCCATTTTGACTCCTACTCGAGTCTCTATACAACCCTGTCTCCTGTCTACTGTTATGTGACTCTCTATATCTTACTATGGGTGGTACTGTTCTCCAGTCCCACATTAACCCTTGCTATGTCAAAAATTCTTTAACTACACCTCCCCCCAAAGTCTTTACCCATCATATTTATTGTATAATCTGTGTTTATTTGCTACCTCTTCTCCCTACCTTAAGTCTCTGACTTTATGGACTCAGGTGGTCTAGAGGCGTGAAAATTCTTTCAGATCTTGTTCTGGTTACATTTGGAGGAGTGGTAGGCTCAGTTGCTTTGGGCAAGCTTTGTTGGCTTGGTGCTGAGATTGTGGTATTCCGTGTTTCCGACATGTGGTTGTCTCTATTTGATTTGTTTGTTGTGCTCCTTGTAGTTGAATTTTTCCATATCAACAACCCATCTGCTTTGTTGGGACACCATAGGCTTCTTGAGGGATTGTTCACTCCATTCCTTCATAGTATGAAATGGGTTTTCTTTTTCCATGGGATCCGCCATGATCTTCCTGGGGGTTGATGGTGTATCTCTATTCTGTGTGAATGTTTCTCACCCATGAGCTGAACCTGCAGTTTGACTTTCATTGCCACATTATGTTCTTTCCTGTGCCCTTGTACCTCACTGAGGTGTGCTTCGGTGAGTTGAAGGGTGCTACTCTCCTGCTCCAGCATCGCTCAGCTGATGTATGTTCTTCTGGAAATTGCAGTTTTGTTGACAAGGCATCCCCCGGTTGCGTGATAGCAATTGTTGGAGCCTGAGATTGGGGCTTATTGTTCTGTTGCTAGTCATTCTCATTTGTGTCTTTCACTTGATGTATGGTGGTATGGAAGTTTGGCTGGTCTGACCAAAGAGGAGGTTTTGCCACCTGCAAACGAGTTGGTCAAACTGGCTCTGCAAAGAGTGAAGTCCCAATCTGCAGTGTCTTCATGGGTGGATCTCTCTGGAACTTGCAGTTCTGTGTAGTCGATGGCAGAGGTTGTTTTGATGTCTTCTGCTGTTTTGAGGAAGTTAAGGACAACATAGGCATCCCTACTTTAAAGAAAAAAGGCTTGGTTTCAGATGACATACAAAATTTCAAATATTTGCTTGTAGCCATACTGAAGTGGTTCTTGGATAATGCCTATGACCAGAAGTCAGATTCCTCCAGGCCCACAGAGTGGTGTGTCTGTCATTTGTAGCCAGAGGTCTTTTGGCCATGGTTCCTTATCTGAGAAGACTGTAACACTGGGCCCCATGTCCAATTTGAAATTGGTGAGGTATCCGTATACAGAGATGTCAGCATTCCAAAAGGAGAATCCAACGTCCTTGATCTCACCCAAGAAGCATGGCTGGACTTCTTTCTGGTGTGGGACATCAATCTAGTGGACTGTTTTGGGATCCTCTGCACCCCTCAATGTCTTAGACTTGCACAGCTTTCCAAAGTGTCCCAGCCGGTTGCAGTTGAAACACTGCGCAGAGATTGCTGGACATCGCTCTCGCCTGTGACAAAGCATTGACATGGTCTCCCCCCCACAGCGTGTGGTCTGTTTGAATATTGTCTTCCTTGGCCTGGAGTCTCCCTGCCCTTTTGTTTCTTTATGAGCTGGACAGTTGTATTACTCTATACCATGGCTTAACCTTGCCATGTAAAATGGACCGGTGTTATAAGTGAATTTCAGACTGCCTGATTATTTGGGTTGCCTCTTCTAGAGTCAGATCTTCTTTTGTTTATAGTATGTCTGAAAGGCCATCATCAGCCACTCCAACTACTATTCGGCCATGTATGAGCTCTGACTTAAGGTTGCCGTAGTGATGGCTTTTAGCCAATCTGTATAATTTGTTTATGAAAGAGTCAACAGGCTCTCCAGGCTGTTGAACTGTTGAACTTGCTTGTTAAACTTTGCTCGCTCTAAAATGTTATTACTTCTCAAATTAATGTAGGTATCAAAGGATTTCAGAGGATTATCTGAAGATTCATTTATTCCTTACCTTGCAATGATTTCATCAACCATTGGACCTACCAAGTACAGTAGAGTATTCACTTGTTCAGCCTCTGTCTTCTTATCTAATCCTGGAGCTATCATGTATTGTGAAAATCTTTTTCACCAAAGCCCCAAATTCTACACCTTGTCTAGCCCTTGTATCAGCCCAAATTGAGCCGGTAGGGTTGATTTGTTGTACAAGGCTGCTTTGCAGCTCAGGGGCGAAAAGTTTTAAATGCTGTTTCACTTTTGAAGCTGTCACTGTAGTAACCATTTTCTCAATGCTTGACAGGTTTTGGCAGGCTCCCACAGCCATCGTGAACCCGACCTCAGAGGGATCATTTTTTGCAGTGAGATTTTTAATCAAGGATTTGAGCCCTTTAGAACTTTTTTGGAGTATATTAGGTTGATTAAAAGGTGATTCCTCGCTTTGGCTGAGTTTTTAAAATATCACTTTTTGTTGAACGGATCCCAGCCACCATGTGGTATGGCACCATTTCTGCACTCGGCTGGCCCCAATGATTAATGAAATGGGCTACTCTGACTGACGATGTTTAAAGGCTAGTTCAGCCTTAGAACTCATTTTTTGCTCACCCTTGCTAGGTCCTTTGACTCTGCAATCAATGGGGATTCACATTGGACCACCACCACATGCTCTGGTGGAGTCCTTTAGCTGCATAATGGATCACTCTTCTGTCCTTCTGCCTCCATGCCTGCAATGGAGCTTCTTTTTAGGCGATCTCCAGCTGTGTTTTGGTGCAGGTGCACTTCAGTCAGGCCAGGATACTGTTCTTTTAGGTTTCCAGATTCCGGGTCACTGACCAGTTTCTTTGGTTCTAGGTTCGTTCATAAACTGCCACCATGTTGTAAGGGTTTGTTCAGTAGGTCTTATGAAAAGGTTCAGAGGCTTGTGAGGTTGAACAGTAGTGTTTATTGGTTACACATTAATATATACATAAGTATAAAGTGTAGCCCAAATGAGGAGCTAACTCCATTTTGACTCCTACTTGAGTCTCTCTATACAACTCTGTCTCCTGTGTATTGTCATGTGACTCTCTACATCATACTGTGGGCGGTACTGTTCTCCAGTCCCACATTAATCCTTGTCATGTTGAAGACCCTTATACTACAGGAGCAGAAATGATTTACAAGAATGGTTCCAGGGACTTTAGCTACGTGGATTGTTCAGAGAAGCTGGGGTTGTTCTCCTTAGATATAACAAGGTTGAGAGGAGATATTAAAGAGGTGTTCAAAATCCTGAGGGGTCTAGACAGAGTAGATACAGAGAAATTTTTCATATCAATGGAATGGTTGTGAACCAGAGGACACAGATTTAAAGTGATTTGAAAAAGAGCCAAGGGTAATATGAGGAACAACTTTTTTAAACAGCAAATGGTTATGATCTGAATGCACTGCCTGAGAATGCGTTGGAGGCAGGTTCGAATGTGGCTTTCAAAAAGGGATTGGATAAGCACCTGAAGAGAAAATATTTGCAGGGCCACAGTGAAAGGACAGGGAGTGGGACTGGTTAGATTGCTCTGACAGAGAGTTGGCATGGACTCGATGGGGTGAATCGCTTCCAAGTGTGCTCGAGCCATTTTATGTTTCTATCACACTCCTGACTTGCCCTTTGTAGGTGGAAATTAAAAAAAAAATTAAATTCAAATTCTAAAACTGCCATGGCGGATTTGAACTCACATTTACTGCATTATCAGTCCAAGTTGTCTGGATTACCAATCCAATAACACAACTGCCAAGCATCTTAAGGCATTGCTAGAAAGTGATTCCACAGATGCCAGTTGGTATCTTCTCAAGTAACCATTCTTCTTGGATGACCTTTGTTAGTGCAGGCAGGACTTTCTGCTTTTTCGTCAATTTTGCTGTGGCATAGGAGCAGGCAAAGTGGAAGATTTGGAGTGGGCCAGTTACCCCTGGTGGTTTGTCCAATCTTGAACTCAATATGCTTTGCTGCATCAAAACTTTTTTTGTCGGATGTCGGGAAGCACTTGGTCAAATATGGAGAGACATTTTTAAAATAAGGCAGTAAGGATGCTGCGACATCATGCATCACATTGTTGTCAACGGGAAAATCCTGGCCATGGGAATGCTTGATGCCACCACCAGTGCAAAAAGTAAAATATCAATTTCATTCTCCAACACTAAATGGTCACCTTGATGGGTATGCAGTTACTCCAATAATCAACTAATATCCTTTAAAACAACCTAGAAATTAAGTAGTGAGACCATTTAAAATGAGCTAACTTACATAATGTTTGGAATATTTGCATCTACAATTCCCACATGTTAATTTTCTGATTTTAGTCAATTAACAGAAGTTGGGGTGATAGTGCAGGGAGGGGAGGAAGTTCCTGTGGAGATGAAATGCTTTGTTGTAAGGACAGTAGGAAAATTTGCAGATGATTCACTATGATATTCTATCACTAAATTATTAAATGACAGAGCCCTTGGGCTAAGTGATGGGAAGTCAGAAAATGAGTTACTCACTACAGAATTCTTAGCCTCTGACCTGTTCTTGTAGTTACAGTATTTATATGGCTGGTCCACTTAAGTTTCTGGTCAATGGTCACCCCTAGGATGTTGATAGTGGGGGATTCAGCAATGGTGATGATGCTGAATGTCAAGGGGAGATGGTTGGATTCACTCTTGTTGGAGATGGTCATTGCCTGGCACTTGTGTGGCACGAGTGTTACTTGCCACTTACCAGCTCAAGCCTGAATGTTGTCCAGGTCTGTTGCAGTATGCAAAGGACCAACTATAAAGTTCTATGGTTCCATGGAAAAGAGCTCAAAGGAACGAATGAACAAAGAATACATTGGGATGGATTTTATGCACCTGCCCGCCGCCGGGATCTTCCGGTCCCGCCGCAAGTCAATGGACTTCTGGCTGAGGTGCCACTTCACCCGCGGCGGGTCCTGCCCGCGATGGGGCTGGAAAATTCCAGCCTTTGTTACCACCTGACAACCCCGACCTCTCCTCACCCCACATGATGGGAACAATTGCTGCTTTTATCTTTTTATACATCTTTGTACAACTTGCAGCTGAAAATCCCATATCGAGGATTTGTCTGGTAGTAACAGCTCTAATTATCTGCAAAAAAGAGGTGTTATAAACAACCATAAGAAAGCGTTGACTGGCAGAAGTCCAAGTTATTAATAATTGGGCATCCAGCCACCAGAACTAAGGGCAGAATTTTCTGGGCCCCGCACATCAGCGTGTAAAATGACGCGTGGTGCCGTCGGGCGAGCGTCCCAACATCACCGCGCGCCATCGTGATATTTCGCTGGGTGGGCGCATAATGAAGTTCGACACGTGCCCGCCATTAATTAACGGGCTGGTTAAGGCCCTTAAATAGTCAATCGACGGCGATTTTCAGCAGCCCATGCAATGTTTGGGTCGGCGCATGGGCGCAACGAGCAGGCGGGACTTTTTAATCAAACTCATCCACGGGCGGGATAAGAGGGCTCAGTGGGGTTGTCAATCTGGTCTGTGAGTATTTATTGCAGAGAGTTTTTTAAACTTGCCTGTGTGATCTGTAGCAGTTCAGCATGAACTCCAGCAGCTTTCTGTGTACTTTGAACCTTCAGGTCAGCACTCTGCAGTCAGGAATCTTTATCGGGCCTGAAGCTTTCCGGAAGCCTCCCCTTAGCCTGGGCACGGGTTCTGACATGTCCACTGGAGGCAGCTCCTCTGAGAAGGAAGGGAGGGCTAGAATAAGGAGGAGGCCAGGAGTGCACATTCAGCCTCCAGGGGAGGCACCTTTGGGAGTACAGGCGCAGGCACAAGAGGCACAGGGCCAAGAGGTAGTCCAAGGTGGAAGGGGTGGCAGAAGGCGCCACTATCCGGCTGCCAGGGTATACAGGCAGAGAAGCAGCTACCTCAGTATGACTGATGTGCAGTGCCGAAGGAGACTCCGACTGTCAAGGGAGACAGCCAACTATATCTGTCAGATGATTGGTCCTGAGATCTCTCCTAACTGTGTGGGTGGACACCCCATGCCAGCGGCTCTGAAGGTCACAGTTGCCCTCAACTTCTATGCATCTGGTTCCTTCCAGAGCTCAGTGAGTGATCTTTGTGGTGTCTCCCAATCAGCTGTGCACACTTGTGTCAAGCAGGTTACAGACGCTCTGTTCAGGCGTGCATTGACCTTCATCCACTTTCGTTGGGATCAGGCAAGCCAGACACAGTGAGCCAGAAGCTTCGCAGCCATTGCTGGCTTCCCCTGTGTCCAGGGTGCTATAGACTGTACACATGTGGCCATCAAGGCGCCAGCAGGTGAGCCCGGTGCCTTCGTCAACAGGAAGGGCTTCCACTCCATGAACGTGCAGATAGTGTGTGATCACAGGATGCAGATTCTACAAGTCTGTGCAAGGTACCCAGGCAGCTCCCATGACGCCTACATCCTCAGACACTCCCAGGTGCCGGGGCTCTTAAGTGCTCCAGCCCGGCTTGATGGATGGCTGCTGGGTGACAAGGGCTATCCCCTCAGAAGGTGGCTCATGACGCCTCTCCGCCATCCAAGAACAGAAGCTGAGCAGCGGTACAATAGGAGCCACGGCTCCACAAGGGCTGTGGTGGAGAGAACCATCGGCCTTCTCAAGATGCGCTTCCGATGCCTGGACCACTCAGAGGGTGCACTCCAATACCCCCCAGATCGTGTCTCGGTGATAGTCGTTGCATGCTGCGCTCTCCACAATCTTGCGCTGGAAAGGGGGGATGCAGTGGACGATGAAGGCATTGACGCAGTGTTTGTGGCTGCACACGATAAGTCCAGTACTGATTTGAGGATGAGGAAGCACAGGGGAATGATGAGGGTCTAAATGCTGACCTGGGACTACACTAAGGAGGCAGGGACAGCCGGGAGACTTTAATCCAACGAACCTTCAGCTCGCTCCACACAAATGGATCAGCAGGTCCAGCCTTGCCTGGTGCTTCCTACTCGCCACTTAAATGCTAAATCTGCCAGGTGATCAGCTGCAACTAAGGGCTTTGGGCATAAACCTCAATGTCCACTCAAACATTCATGACATGTATATAAAACATACAAATGCAGAACAAAGGAGCCACCCTCAGCCATGGTAACACATCTGGTTTTAATTTTCACCATCAGAAGTTCTCACAAAGTCAAAAGAAAATGTTATTCAAGCAGAAACAAATAATAAGTCCCTAATCTAGGGGCAACACAAAAGCGGTGTGCCTAAGGTGCCTTATGCTTAAGTTTACGCGTGCTACATCTTGGTGCTGCCCCATCGCTCGGAGTGGCATCTGAGACAGCCTGCTGACTCTGCTGTCCTGTTGGCCTCGATGACCTTGGCAGTCGTCCTCTGGCCCATGGAGCCTGTGCTGGCCCCACTTGGGAGGGAGCTGCCAGTTCCACAGCCTCACCAAATGAAGCGGTCACTGGGAGAGGGGGGGAGCAGCTGTTGCCCTCATCCGGAGCGCTGTGAGAGGAGCCCGCAGAGACGACAGGCAGCTGCCGCGCCAATGTGAGGTCGTCGCAAACCTCCCTGCTCACCATCGATGGAGGGGCAATGAGCTGGGAAGCTTGAAGCCCACACCATCTCTCACATTGGCACTGACCAGCTGTGGCCACTGGCGCTGTGAGGGCTTGCAGGTCTGAGCATAACCCCAGGAGAACCTGATTGTTCTCCTGGAAGCGCCTCTCCACGAGAGTCGCCACTCTCTCCATGGAGGAAGCATGACACTCTGCCATGAGACTCATTGCATTAGTGATGCTCCGTGTGGACTCCTCCACCACAGACATCAAGCGAAGCATAGTCTCATGCAACACTCCCAAATGCTCCCGCACACCCGGATGCATTTCCTGCAGCTGCTGCGTCGTGGACGACTCCAGAGGCACAACATCAGGCACCGACTGAGCATGTGCCTGGTTCCCTGCAGTCCTCTGACTGCTGGCGCCATGGGCACTCTCTGTCTCTGCCAGCTCTGCCAGCTCCTCCAGCGATTGTGAAATGCCCTCTCCACTGTGCCCCGGGACACTAGCTGCTGTTGCAATGCCCACTGAGGTGCTAGTATCTGCGCTGGTGCCTGCCTTGCAGAAATGGTGTAACGCAGGTGACACTTAAGGGCCCTCAGGTGTGACAGGGGCCATCTGCAACTCCTCCTGGCAGCCATGCTCTGATGATGCTGAAATTAACAACAAGGACTGTGGATCAGTTAGCGTGCACACACTAACAAACTTCATCCCTTTCCCCCTGGTTCATTATGTGCTCAACCTTCCAGAACCTATGGACATGAACATTGGTGGGGTGGCAAATAGTCAGGAGGATACCCTTACATTACAGATGGATACATCGGGCTGGTCCGATGGCCTAAGGAATGTCAAATGGAATGTTATGTGGATAAGTGTGAGGTGACGCACTTGGGCAGGAGAAACAAGGTACGGGAATACATGAGGAATGGTAGGACCGTGGAAAGTAAGGAGGATCAGAGGGACCTTGCTGTGCATGTCGACAGGCCCGTTAGGGTAGCATTCAGGTACATAAGGTGTTTAAGAAGGTAAATGCCATACTTGCCTATATTAGCTGAGGAATAGATTATAGGAACAGGGAGGTCGTGTTCCAAGTGCAGAAAACGTCACCTCCTTCTATGCACATGTGGTCATGTGGGGGGGCCTCCTCCTCCCATCCTGGGGGGCCAACACCTCCTGTCGTGCTGCCACCTCCTCGAGGAGGGCAGCAAGGCAGTCATCAGAAAGAGAGGGACACCATTGGTCCCCCGCTGGCCTACCCTGCAGCCTGCCCTGCTCCTCTGCCCTTCCCTCCAGCCTGGACTGCTCCTCTGCCCTTCCCTCCAGCCTGCCCTGCTCCTCTGCCCTTCCCTCCAGCCTGGCCTGCCCCTCTGCCTTTCCCTCCAGCCTGGCCTGCTCCTCTGCCCTTCCCTCCAGCCTGGCCTGCTCCTCTGCCCTTCCCTCCAGCCTGGCCTGCTCCTCTGCCTTTCCCTCCAGCCTGGCCTGCTCCTCTGCCCTTCCCTCCAGCCTGGCCTGCTCAGCCGACCCCCTGCGGTGTGACCTGGACGTGGCCATTGTGAGCAGCCTACAGGAGGCTGCCAGGCCTTCCTTTAAGCAGACTGCCGGGTCGCCATTGCACTCAGCAGTCTGTGCACACCTGCCGCAGCCCGCACACTCCTGCTATCCATGGGAGTCGGAAATGCGCTGGGCGGGCCCTAATTAACCCGCCCGCGCAAAATGGCGCTGCAGACCCGATCACAGGCGCCGATCGGGTCTACGCCCACCTGTGGCCGCTCCTGCTTTGCCTGCCTGACAGGCAGAAAATTCTGCCCTAAGAGCCCCCTCTGATAATCTACAATAAGGATTGCAAGTGTGGAGAACTCATAGCAGAAGCTGTTGATAGTGATAGACACAGCCAAAGCACCTCACAAGCACAAAAAATCAACTTTTGTCTTTATTTTCTCTTTATTTATTTTTATATTTTCTGGTGAAATATTTGCTTGTTAATCTAAATTAATATGAAAGGCTGTTGACCAAGGCATGCAAGTCATTTAGGAATGTCCTCATTTCTTCACTAGAGAATAGCAGGAAATCTCCTGTCGTTTTGGATTTCATTTCTTGGTAAAGTTGTAGCTATATTTTGGTACTATTGGCCTTCAACATTGAAAGATATATTCAATTTATGGATCAGGCTATTGGCTTGTCAGAACACATGACTAAATTTCAGATGCAGCAATTTAGTTTCATCCTGGCAAAGTATCCCTTTCGTGACATGGCACACAAATAGTGATGTTACTCAATCTTTGTATCACATTGAAATATGATAGAAATCATAGCAAAAGAAGCACATTTATTGTCACAAAATAATAAAGGTATTTAAGGACTCCTGACACATGCCAGGAGTGCATAACGCCCCTGCGCCTCCTGCCATTACAACTTTTGATTTAATAGATAGGAAATTATAGGATGAGAATGTGCCTTTTTCTAATAAGCACCCTGGCTCTGTGCAGGGAAGGATAATTTTTTTCCTTTAAGTGTTAGTTATATCAAGTAAATAGTACAGTACAATTTTTTTTTGGTTTTCAAATTACAGGTATGTTGGGCAGCATTTTCTGTAAAATCGGCAATGCCTGAAAGTGGGTGAGGAAATCACCGTTTGACGGCAATGCTGGCTTTTTCTGTCGTATCGTGCGCCACTTTGTTGAAAAAATTGGGAGGCCTGGGTTTCATGATGGATGGCTGATGGCGGCACCTGAATCACCTGCCCTACCGTCACCTCAGGCCTTCTGTAATCCAGGCGACATATTTAAAGGCTGCCCCTGCACAGGGCCAGCACTCACTAAGGGATTGAAAGCTGGTGGAAAGTCATGGCTTCCAAAGAGACGAAATATGCTGCCGCTGGACCCGGTTCTACCTCAGTTGCTGGAGCTGCAAAGACAAGCTTGGGAACATCAGGAAGGGCTGTCTGCTGCACTCCTCAGATTGTGAGGCACATTGGAGAAATCTGTCTGCCTTCAGTCTGTGGTTATAGTGCCGGCATGCCAACACACTGAGGTCAACACTGGTAGGCTGGTTTACAGGAGCTGCACTCCATCACTAAGGCACTTGCTTGCCTCTGTCAGTGTCAATGCAAGAGGGAGACAGGGCATCTCGAGATCATTCCAACTGCCCCTTCCTCTCAAAGAGTCAGGCAGGGGTCCTCAGGCACCCATATGGAGGAGGATCAGCAGGTGCACACCCTGGGCCATCCATCCAGGTGACTCTGGGAGTGACCAGTCCATCCAAATCCCCTCTTCTTGAGACCCCAACAGCTCCAGCTCTGCAGCCCAAGGAGGGTGGCACTGCCAAAGAGCAGGACCCTGAAAGCAGGTCAGGGCTGTCCAAGTCTTGGCCCACCAGAGCACTCCTGCCTAAGCCATCACAGTCAGGATGTCGCAGTCAGCAGGCTGCCTCCACCTCTGCTGTGGATGTTGGGGATGCACCAAGGTGTAGTGGCACAGTTAGGAAAGTAAAGAAGATGTAGCTGCACAACGTGGGAATGGGCATTAATCACTTGTATATAATGTTCACCAATGTAAATACACTCATAATCATGTCTCCTTGTCTATGGCTCCTTGTTATGATGAGGAGTGTTGATGTCACTTAGAAGTGAAACCTTGGTCCCTGCACAAAATGAAGTTATGGCCAGGATTTTACGGCTCCTCCCACCCAGCGGGTTATTACAGTCCTGCCAAACTGAATGGAGATTTAAATGGCCTGCCACATCCACTGGGAGGACACATGCTGTGGCGGGGCCATAAAATCCCGGCCCATGAGTCGCAGTCCAGGTCCTCTCTTCTGTGCAGTGTGTAACGCTTTCACCACAGTGATTGTCCCATCCCAAAGTCACAGCCCACCTCAGCAATGCCTGCACCTTGACGTTGATTGTGTTTACTGCAAGAATATCGTGCCCTAGCTTAGGAGTGCCCTCACTGCATCCGGTCATCCCCCTCGTGGAATCTTGCGGCCATTAGAGCCTCTGGAACACGCCTGCCTCATCTGGCCAGAGCAATAGCTTCATTGCCTGCATCCTGGGCTTCCAGGAACTCATCACCCTCCTCCCCTTCCACTTTCTCCTCATCGGAGAGACATGCAGCACCTCCATCTCCTCATCATCCATGACCTCCCCTGCCACTTTGCATCACCAGGTTGTGCAGCATGCAACAAGCCATGATGATGCATGACACCCTCCGGGGAGTGTACTGCAGTGCTCTGCCAGATCTGTCGAGGCACCAGAACCTCATTTTTAGCATCCCAATGGTCTGTTCCTCCAAAGTCCAGGATGTGGCATGAGCCTCGTTGTACCTTCCTTCAGCTGGAGTCTGAGGCCGCTGCACGGGCACCATTAGCCATGGGTAGCCCTTGTCCCTGAGGAGCCATCCCTGCAGCCTCTGTGGACCCTGGAAGGTGTCAGGGATCTGAGACCTGTTGAGGATGCATGAGTTGTGGATGCTTCCTGGGTATTGCGCGCAGACCTGCATGAACTGTTTGTTATGGTTGCAGACCAGATGAACATTGAACCATAGAACCATAGAACACTACAGCACAGAAAACAGGCCATTCAGCCCTTCTAGTCTGTGCCGAAATATTATTCCGCTAGTCCCATTGACCTGCACCTAGTCCATAACCCTCCAGACCTCTCCCATCCATGTATCTATCTAATTTATTCTTAAAACTTAAGTGTGAGCCCGCATTTACCACATCAGATGGTAGCTCGTTCCACACTCTCACCACTCTCTGAGTGAAGAAGTTCCCCCTAATGTTCCCCCTAAACCTTTCCCCTTTCACCCTAAAGCCATGTCCTCTTGTGTTTATTTCTCCTAATCTAAGTGGAAAGAACCTACTCGCATTTACTCTGTCTATATCCCTCACAATTTTGTAAACTTCTATCAAATCTCCCCTCATTCTTCTACGCCCCAAGGAATAAAGTCCTAACCTGTTTAATCTTTCCCTGTAACTCAACTCCTTAAGACCCGGCAACATCCTAGTAAATCTTCTCTGCACTCGCTCAATCTTATCAATTGAGCGAATGGAAACTTTAATACTGGACCGTTTGTTACCACCAGATCTTAGAGCCATGTGTGTGCAGTTGATGGCACCCTGCACCCCTGTGGGAAACCACAAATCTCAACAAGCCCCAGCGTTCTTGCTTCCTGGCTCGCCTGATCTCGGTCCAAATTGACAAAGTTGTGTGCCTTGGTGAAGATGGTGTCCGTGACCTCCTGGATATATTTGTGGGTGGAGGCTTGACAGATCCTGCACAGGTCACCAGTGGAGCCCTGGGAGGAGCCACTGCAGTAGAGACTGAGTGTGGTGGTAACTTTCAATGCCACTGCCAGTGGATGCCCTCCAAGGCACCAAATTCTGCAGAAGGTGGCATAATGTGAGTAACGAGTTCCCATGACAATCGCAGTCCCTGGCGACACTGATTCTCACTCATCTGGACAGGCGCCGTCTATATAACCTGGGTCTAACAAGGTGCATATGGACGACAGCTCTCTGTGGATCTTCCTCTACATGCAAAGGAAGCCCTGCTGCCCCTTGATCTTGAGGATTGTGCTCCTCCCTTTGTCGAGCCAGGCACCTCCATTGCATTATTCTTCTTCCATCCTGCCCATAAGCCATGAGGCAGACAGAGAGATCTCCAGACTCCATGTTCCTGATGGTTTCCTCACTGCAGTATCAAAGAGAGAAATGCAAGTGTCAGCATATGTCTCCTATAGACCTCTCTTGGTTAAGCCTCCGGTACTGGCTGCATCTCAAGGTCCTTTCATGCATGCTGGAGAGTCCTGGCTACCACTTGGATCGCCAGTGCCTAGCTCGCTTGATGCCTGACTAAAGCCCCACCCACCTCCACCCCACACCACATGTCCGACTGATGACAGCTTTGACCACTCAACTGCATCCTGTGCTCTCAGCCCAGTTGCACTCCAAGGCTGCGTGGATAGCTTGGACCATGAGGGTTACTGCTCAAAGCCTGAATAAGTACAAAGCAAGGGGCACTGAGTGCCTCCCTCAGTGACAGTTCCATGCCCACCTCTCGCAAGGGAAGCCTCTAACTTGCCCGGTCGCTCAATTGTTCTGCAGCCCCATAAAACTCTGATTATTTTGCAGTCTGCGCCTGAGGGGTTAAAAGTTTAGGAGCAATCAGTGGCACTATAAGGAATTTGGGTTGTTTGAGTGGGTATAACCTTTTCAGGAGCCAGACTCCAAGTATGTCAATGGAGCTCATGCTGAATGGTCTCAGCTGTAGAAGAATGCACAATTTTGAAATGCTTTACCAAGTGCCTGGCCAACTTCTCCCCCCGCCTCCCTCCCACACAGCCCCTCCATCCCTGGCATGTGCTTGTTAACCTCCTTCAGTCTGTGCTGCCTTGCTCCCTCTGGCCACCCCCTCCACACTGGAGCCCTTGCCCCAAGGCTCATCTCAGTTCTGCCTTGCCACCCCTTGGCCCCCTTTCAGCCCGTCCACCTGCACTGGAGCCCTTGCCTCGGCACGATACTGAAAGCCAGCCAGAAAGAAGCAGCTTTGGAGACTTGCCTGTGACCTCCTTGCCCCCTGAATCTTCCTTCATTTCCTATGGGGGATCCTCGCTAGCGCTGCGTTAAGTTGTGTGCACTCACCTCCGAGTTCCCCTCGAAGTTCAGCTGGCCAGGTGCACGCCTTTTAAAGGCAGTTGTAAGTCACGCCGTTCTGAAGTCGCTCCGACGTGTGATTTAATTTTGACGTGGGGGGGAAGATTCCAATGTGTGGCCACAATAATGAGATGCAAATTTATGAAAATTAAGTTCCCGACATTCGATGGTGGGAAATGCGGGAAATGATGGGCGTAGGGGGAAATTGCGCCCTGGAGTTTCATCACCAGGAAACATGACTAGGGCCTTTCCGTGTGATTTTCCGATCACACTGTCCTGATCAGGCGTGGAAAATCCCAGTGTCTTTGTTACTATTCCATTTCACACCATCCCTGCTCTATCAGTAATCAAACCATTTCCATTGCCCCTTCACTCGGCCACAGAATCGGCTTGGGGTAGGAGGTTAAGTTTGACTTTGGGTGATAATATAAAACGGGCAACATCAATTCAGTGCCTGTTATGCATCTCTCCTGAATTTCAGTTCCATTTCAAGGGGAATGAAGATGCATTGGAGGTGGGGGAGGTGTGTTGGGGGATGTATAACAGACTTTTGAATTGATACGGTTGGTCTACTCCACCACCCATCGTCAAAATTACCTCCTCTGTTTCCTGTCTTCATTATTGATTGAGCTACCCACTGGGCTTTTCCCAGGTATTTTTGTTACCCAAACAACCGCAGAAAAGGCTAAAATATGTCTTAAATATGGCTACTTCTCTTCAGTTCTGACGAAGACTCACATTGGATTTGGAAGCATTAATTGTTTCTCTACAGGTATTGCCAGTAACTTTTGTTTTTATTGGCCACTTACTTTCAAGTGCTTGCATTTATTTAAATTTATCCAATACCGATCATAGTGGCTGCTCATAGTTTCTCACCTCCCATGAGTGAGCTCCCAAATACTGGGTCAGGATTTTGTTAATGAAGCTGATCCCACAAAATTGGCAGGGTCATGCACTTACCAGTGTAATAATGATCCTCAGATTAATGCTTGGTGGGAAGTCTGATTGTACATTTTGCTGGAAAATTGACCTCGATATGTCTCAGTGATAGGACAATGTTCATTTTGGCTGCAATACCAGGAGTGTTCAGATTGGTTTTCAATTCTTTCATATGATTCATTCATTGAATCAAGAAATGAAACCATAGATCCAGCTTGGCAAAGTTATTTAACATTACAGTTCAAAATCATATTTCAGATGGAACAGGAAATAACTTTGCCTAGCTGAGTTAGATATTATATTTCTTGGTTTGACGTACAGTCATGTGACAAAATGGAAAGCAACCTAAACATTTCAAGCCAAACATAGAATCGTACAATCGTAAAGCACAAAACGAGGCAACTTGGCTCATTGTGCTTGTTCCAGCTCTTTGAAAGAGCTAGTCTGTCAGTCCCACTCTTCCTCCGCCTCCATAGCACTGCAAATTCTTCCTTTCTCAAGTATTATATCCAATTCCCTTTTGAAAGGTACTATCAAAACTGCTTCCACCATCTTCTCAGGCAGTGAATTCCAGGTCATAACAACTCGCTGTGCAAAAGAAATGTCTTCTCATCTTCCCTCTGGTCCTTTCGCCAATGATCACAAATTGATGTCTTCTGGTTACTGTTTTGTCCTGCCAGTGGAAACAGTTTCTTTCCCTATTTATCAAAGCCTCTCATGAATTTTAAACACTTATATTAAATCTCACTTTAACCTTCTCTGCTCGAAGGGGAACAATTTCAGCTTCTCCAGTTTCTCCATAAAACTGAATCTCCCATTGGTTTAGTCGCTTTTACTACTGACCAATGTGAGAGATCAACATCATTTTGCAGAACTGCATTCTCTTCCAGAGTCCACCACATCATGAACTGCACCTGTGTTTCCATTTTGACCCCCAGACACAGTGACTTCTCCGTCCTATATTTTTGAGGCATTTTTTATGTCAACGTGGAAATGTATACAATCAAAGCACACAATTATGTATGCTGGCGAATGGTTTCCTGAATGCTTCTATGATGCCTTTCTATTAAGGCCGATGTCCATGTTGCCCTCATTTGTCAGGTAATGAAGAGTGGAAGGAAAACTCAGGAAGATAAAGGTAAGCTATGAAATCATGACTATTGACAATAAATGCTCCTTTTAATTGTTCTTTGTTTTGTGTGGCTTGTTTGTTGTACTGCACGGTCTTTTAAGATTGCAGCGCGACTGCATACATGTGGGTTTTATAAGGGAGGTTGGTTGTGCATGGCCTGTGCCATGCATGGTGCGGTATGTTCTAGATTACTGCATGGCCACACACCTGCACAACTGAGAGGAAACATTATTGACAACAAAGCACTAATCCTTGACAGAAACAGAGAATAGCTGAAATAAAGGCTAATGTAAACCAGTATTGGTTTCTGTTGTGAAAGTCAAACCTGCCTTGGAGGTAAGAGCAGAGGCTGGGAACTTCAAATTCCAACAGACCTTGGAGTTTCTGCACATGTGCAGATGGGGAGTGGGCTGCACATGCGCAATTCAGCAGTGTAAGTGTCTTTAGGCTGAGGACCAGCCCAGTGTGTCCGTGCATGAAAGAGGATGGCATGAAAACCTGTCTCATGTGACCGGGAATGGAGTGCTATTGAAGACAAATGTCCCAGGCAGGGGGCAGGAAGAAGGGACAGGGAGAGGTTCCAAAGGGAGAGGGGAATAGGAGAGGTCCCAAAAGGAAGACCCAGGTAGGGCACTGAAACAGGTCCTCATTAAGTTAAGGACAAAGAGAGGAGCAGAGAAACAGGCTCCAAACAGGAAAAGGATAGCAGGGAGCAGAATTTAAGTGAAGAGGGCTCAGGAGAAGCCTTGAAGATCTAAGAAGACAGCTGAAGGTTGGCGATTCTGTGCTGGGGGCTGTTGGGGCTAAGGTACCTCTTTGGAGCAGTGGTGTTCTGCTTGGCGTGGCCAAGGAGCTGAAGCTGTGTTTCTGAGTTGGTTCGTGATTGCAGACTCGGGAATCCAGGGAAACAGAATCTCAGGGGACGAGATTGAAACCCTGCAAGGTGGGCCGTTTTTGACGGCGTCCAGGTTAGAGTGAATTGTTGAGAGAATTCCAAGGCAAGATCTTCGAAGGTGAAGATGGGAATTCCTTGTGAAAGAGACAGAGGGCAGAATTGTCCATTTATGAGACTAAGTGCGGTGGCGGGCAGTTTCGGCGACACCCACCCCACTGGCCGGGATGGTGGGAGCTCGTGCCCGATTCTGTGCTTGGAAGCTCATTAACTCTGCCCAGGCGAGTATCTGGCCAAATCACCTGGTGGGTTGGGAGCTGATCCGTCTCCCCGCCGTCAGCTGGGGTCGAAGGTCCAGGCGCCACATTTAAAGGCCAGTCCAAAACATGCATCTCACCCCCTGCACCCCACCTTGTCTTCAGGACACATGCAGAGATGCCTTCCAGGCACATGAAGAAGGCCAAAAGCCTCAAGAAGAAGGCAGCACCCCACTTCACCCGCCAGGCCCTCCAGGCCTTGATCAGAGGAGTGTAGGCACACAGGCATGTCCTGTATCCCAAGGATGGCTCCAGGAAGCATAGCAGCCTCATGTCTCTGGCCTGGGAGGCCTTCACAGAGCAGGTTAGCATGGCTGGCAGCTGCTCCTGAGACACCACCCAGTGCATGAAGAGGATGAATGATCTCATCTGCTCTGCCAGGGTAAGTCACCCTTCAACTCCCTCCAATATCAAACTCTCATCATGGCATCATGCACTCAAATGGCTACTCTCTTCAGGGATCTTACACAACCATTGGTGGGGGACACATATCAACACTCATTCCCTCACCGAGACTTTCATATCACCACCATCCCATCTATCATGTTGCTCACACTCCATCCTCTGGCCCTTCTGGGGAGGGCTCACCACACACAGGGGACATGCATTTCACTCAACCCCTGCTTCATCCCTTCTCATCACATGTCTTTCTTTCTTCTTCATACAGACCAAGCTGGCGTACAACAGGTGTGAAAGATCGCCGGCCGGGAGAGGGACAGCTGACATCACTGCCCTCAGTGAGTTTGAGGAGGCTTCAGCTGAGCTGGCTGGGGAGGACAGGGATCGCTCCTGTGGAGAAGGGGAGATTGGCCTTTCACAGCAACCTAGTACAGATCACAGCTCCATCACCTCATCAGATGCTGATAATCACAGCGACTCATGTGCAGTCTTATATAGCTCATGCTCATTAACTGAAACTCTATTTTCTATTTTTTAGGTACTAGCAGATCGAGGCCCATAAGGCAGCTGGGCACCAGTCCGAGTCCCCAGACCACGTCCGAAGAGGAAGCAGTGGGAGAACCATCATAGCTCTCACACGCACCCTCCGCCAGCTCAGAGACACACACATCAGTGGAGCACAGCTTTAGATTAGGCTCGGGCTCATTTTCTGGAGAACGCCTCACCGACACGTCCCCGCAACCTCCTCAAACTCTGTGAGGGCAATGATGTTGGCCATCCCTTGCCCGGCTGGCGATCTTTCACGCCTGTTGTATGCCAGCTTGGCCTGTATGAAGAAGAAAGAAAGGCAGGTGATGAGGCGGGATGGAGAAGAGGTTGGGTGAGATGCATGTCCCCTGTGTGTGGTGAGCCCTCCCCAGAAGGGCCACATGTTGAGTGTGAGCAACATGATAGATGGGATGGTGGTGATGTGAAAGTCTTGGTGAGAGAATGAGTGTTGATATGTATCCCCCACCAATGGTTGCGTGAGATCCCTGAAGAGAGTAGCCATTTGAGTGCATGTTGCCATGAGGCAGGGACAGCCAGTACACAGAGGACTGCTGGAGACCAGCCACCCACTCAGTCTGAGTCAGATTATGAGCCTCTGGAAGTGGCCACAAACTCAATGCTGGAGAGGCAATGACAGGCAGTGGAACATCAAGCAGCGATTCGACAGTCACTCAGCAGACTGGAGCGAACAATGGAGGAGTCTGTCCACATTCTGTCTGCTGTAGCTCCGACACGCGAGCGCCTCAAGGTCACAATGGAAAGGCTGGCAACCACCATGGAGACCAAGGTCCAGCAGGTGTTGCCAAATCTGCACTTGGCCCTGGACTCCATGGCCACACACCCTGGTGGGCGGCGTCAAAATGTAGGCGACATGGGGACGAGGCACCTTGACCTCCCTTCACGTGCACCATCTCCTGCAGGAATCAGGCCGGGGTCCCAGGGCACCCACAGGGAGGATGTATCATCCAGACACCCGGGGGCCTCCTCTCAGGATGTGCAGTCACTCACAGAGTCCTCTGCCTGTGACCCCACCCATTCCAGCTGCTCAGGCAGCCGAGGGCACTTCTGACCCTAAGCAGGTGACCCTTATCAGGCCAGGGTCCTCCGGGCCTTGGGCTACCAGCAGATGTCTGCCAAGGTCATTGCAGACGTCAGGATGTAGCAGTCAGCAGGCTGCCTCCACCTCTGCTGCGGATGTCGGAGCTGCACCCAGGTGTAGCGGTAAGGTTAGGAAAGTTAAGAAACTTTGATGTCATCTTTGGGTCACAGGTGTGCTATATCTGTAAAGAAATTGCACTTTGGCGAATACATTTGATGGTTATGTGAATGTTTTGGTCAACTGAAGGTGTTGGGAATTTGTACATTAAAATCTTCTTAATTGAGGTTTAGCCATCCTCCCACTCAGTGATAGTGCCCCACTGTGAGATTAACATTCATTTGATGTCAACCTCAGTTGAACTAGTATCAGCACGCCTTGTGTGATGTCAGGGAGAATGTGTATAAATCTTTATTGGAGGTGTGTGATGTAAGCGTTTCTCATCCTCCTCCCTCAAAAAACACCATTGAGTGAGGACAGCTCATCAGCATTGAAAATCTAGCAGCATTTGTATCTCCTCAGTGGAATTGGCCAAAGACAAGACATGCACGGGAGGAGGAGATCCCTCGGCACGTCCACATCTCAGTCACAGCAGTGTTTGCATCATTAGATGGCGGCAAAGGTTTCAAGTCTTCTCTCACATCGCTCTTGTTCCTCAGTGGGCTCTCAGTTCCCAAAGTGAGCTCACTCACAGGGCCCCACAGGCCAAAGTAAAGATCATGGCCTGGCGATTCATGAGGCCAGAACATGCAAATGTGAATGCAGACTTGTTACCTCTGCGAGTGGTTGGACATCCCCTGAGATGAAAGGGAATGGCATTGAGGACCAGGAGAGATGTGGCCACATGCTCTCACTTAACTTTACTCTTCCTGGAAGCTGTCACCAATTAATGTATCACGGGCACATCTCCCACGTCTTCCTTCCTCCATGGCATGATCGTGCTCATACTGCCTCTCAGCAGCCTCGTGAGGTTCCTGGGCCTCCGGATCTTCATCCTCCGATGAGCTCTCATCCCCCTCCAGGTCATACTCTGGCAGGGGGTCACCTCTTTGCATTGCCAGATTGTGAAGGGTGCAACACACTGCGATGATGCGGGAAACCCTGCTGGGACTGTATTGTAGTGAGCCACCCGAACATTTGAAGTGTTTCTTCAGAAGCCCCATGGTCTGCTCTATAAGCGAGCGTGTGGAGCTGTGAGCAGCGATGTACTTCTCTTTGGAACGAATCTGAGGGTGATGCACCAGTCTCATCAGCCAGGGTTTCAGTGGGTACCCCTTATCCCCAAGCAGCCATCCCTGCAGATGTAATGGCCCCTCAAAAATCTCAGGCACCAGGGGGTGACTCAGGATGTAGGAGTCATGGCAACTCCCAGGGTACTGTGCACAAACATGCAGTATGTGCTTCTGGTGATCTCACACCAGTTGTACATTGATGGAATGATAGCCCTTGGGGTTTATAAACATTAGGGTCTGCTGCCATGGAACCTGTATAGCCACATGGGTGCAGTCTATTGTGCCCTGCACTTTGCGAAGCCTGAGATGGCGGCAAAGTTAGTGAATCTCACAGCCTGGCTATCTTCATCCAGAGCAAACCAGACATGATGGTCTGTTGAAGGGTCATGAGGACTCGAAACGTCAACTCTTTTCTTCTCCGCCGATGCTGCCAGACCTGCTGAGTTTTTCCAGGTAATTCTGTTTTTGTTTTGGATTTCCAGCATCCGCAGTAGTTTTTTGTTTTTATGATGATGGGCCTTCCTATAAAGGGCATCTATGACCTCCTTTATGCATCAATGCTCTTTTATGCGGTTGCAGACTGAGAAACGCTGCACAGGTCCCCTGTTGACCCCTAAAAAGACCCAGAGGCAAAGAAATTGAGCACCGCGGTCACCTTCGAAGCCACTGGCAGGGTATACCCTCCAACTCCAAATGGCTTCAGGTCTTCACGAAGAAAGTGGCATATGTAATATATCGAGCTTGGGACAAGCGCAGATGTGCATGGCATTGCCTTTCGCTCATTTTTAAATGCGAGACTCTTCTACCATAAACTCTAGGTCGGACGAGATGCCCCGGTTGTCTGGGTCTCTGCTCCTGACCCTCCTGTTCATGCTCTGGCTCTGCTTGGCCACGTCCCTCTGGCATGGCCTCCTGCTGGAGCTGTGCATGGCATCGCCTCTCCCTCCTTCACCTCCTCCATTGCATTAGGACCCTGACAAAGGCAGCATTGAGCCCTGGATCCATATCTGCTTTTGCCTTCTCTCTAAAAGGAAATATTGAAGACATTAATGACAGAAGGAGCAAAAAAGCAAAGCTCAGAAGATGATACGTTTGGAAACTGTAAGGGTTCTTAGTTTTTCCTGCTCTACTTGCATGGTGGCTGATGCCACCTTGTCCATGAGACACTAGCACACACATCAAGGTGACAAAGATGGCATTGCAGATATGGAACATCTTGAGTGCTGCAAAGGATGCTAAAGTTTAATTGAGATGAGTGACCCAACCTAGTTCTGAGTTCCAATCCAATCTGTAATGACCAATCAGTTGCTCATGGTCAATGAGTGTATGTCCTTTGGCCCATTAGAAGTGTCAAATCTGATGAACACATGACAGGCCTTCATTGATGGGATAGCATATGTGACACAGCCGTGCCTCCTTCACTATTGTCTGCATTCCCTAATTCTAAATTCCTATATGTTACTCTTGAGATGCAGCCACTGTCATGTGTAGCCATTGAGTTCTGAGTGGCCCTTTAACAGTGCTAATGAAGCCATTGGCTTTCATCACAATGAGGTCTTCATCCTTTTTCTCTAAGCTGACTCCTGTTCACTCTTGTGGCAACAACAAGTAGAAGGAGACCCCAGAAAGGACCGCTTGTGTTTGCCCTTCTCCCTCACTGCCATTCCACAGACTTCCCTCCCCTTTTCCCCCCTCGTGTTTGCCCTTCTGCCTCACAACCATTTCACAGCCTTCCATCCCCATCGCCCACATTGTATTTGTCATCCCCAACTTTGCCTCACTCTCCACTCTTGGTCAAAGTGCTAGTTTCTGAAAGTGGAGTTCTGCCTGACTACCACTGCACAGTGGTGTCCATGCGAATAATGATCTCAGCCACCGGAAGTAGGAGACCCCTGCGCTCCCCAACCCAGGCCACAGTACTGGTCACTGTCTGAAAGTGGAGGCCTGCATGAGCACCATAGCACAGCGGTGTCCTTCGGGACAATGTAGGCAAAGATCAGGAGCAGACCTAGCAGTGCGGCGTTCATTTCAACAAGATCGGGTGCAGTGCTATGGCAGGCAGTCAATGTGTGTTGCACTCACCTCAAAGCTATGAGTGAACTAAGGTCTGATTTGTGCACACCACTCCTTTTCAAATGGGTCTGAGGCTGATGTAATTTCCCGCTGGCGTGGCTCAAGATTGGAAGGTGTGACAAGATTCTGGCAAGCAGCTGTTTTAATGAGCATTCATGAGATGTTAATAAATTCAAATGGCATTCATGCCACTAGTCGGCAGGATAACCGACCCACCATTAACTCACCAATGGGAGAATTGCAAACAGTTTTTACACTGGCGGATTTCTGACTTTTTGCCTGCCGCTAGATTCTCCGCTCCCGCTCACCACAAAACCCCCTATGGGTGGGATGGGAAATTTCCATCCAGAGACTCAGTGAGATTGGGTGACTCACAGTGTTTACTGGCGTCTGGGTAGATTGTTGAGAAATCCATGGACTCTGTCTTGGTTGCACTGGTCATTTATTATGCAATGTGGTGTGTTTGACCACAGTTTGCCTGTTAATTCACATGAACCTCATATTAACTCTGAATGTTAGAGTATAGGATAGATCTTGTAAATTGTATTATTTTTCTGACCTTGTAGAGTAAAGTTTATTTTTGTTTGTTCAAAACCTGTGGAAATGATCGAATCTCAAACTTTGTCTACTTTGGTCCTTAACTGGATCTTACCAAAAACTTGGGGGTCCGGTGTAGGATGACAAAGGTATCTTAGAGCATTGCTGCACATGTCTAGACTGATCTTAGCCAATTTTGCAGGGCAGCCCCTCCTGGTTTACAGAACAGTTGTCATTTGCTACATGCTTCATAATTTCCCACTGAAAAGAGGCCCCTGTCTGCATCACAATGTCCAGGATTATAAAACCATGGCAGAGTAAAATGGTGAAAATGCTAATGAGAATGCAGCAAGGAAGTATGGTGAACCAGCCACTAATTCTAGATGCATTCCAAACATTGGCCAACTATACCTCTTTTTAAAAGAGGTAAACCACATCTCCAAGTAACTTTGGCAAGCCACTTCATCCTATTTTTTCATATGTGGGTCTCTTTCCATTTTATGATAGGTTCCTGCTCTATTGTAACAAATAGCAAATAAAATACTCCAACACATGTTGAAGTGAAATGTACGACATTTATTTCCTCTGTTGTGTAATGCGAATCCTGGCATGGTACTACCCCATGGCTTTCATGCTTTCAGGAAAGTGATACCTAGGGCTGGATTTTCCTCTTGGGAATGTGTTTTGTGAGTCGGGCCATTTTTCAGGGCAGCTTGCAGACTGCACTCCCGACAGATGTGCGCTTTAGCCTGGGAATTTTTTCTTTTCCCACAGGCTTTGGGCTCACAGTGCAGTTTAAAAGCTGCAATCCAGACTGGGAGGGGAGGGGATGGCTGCAGGTGTGAGCTATTGAGAAGGCTCGTCTTGGCTCTTGGCAACAGCAACATGGCTCCTAACATTGTTTAAAGGCCCCATAAACCCCACTCGCTTTCTTCACTCCTCCTATCACCCATGCCCCCTCCATTGCCATTGACCTAGAATCCACTATTTGCAGTCCTCAGATTTCACTCAATCACAATGGAAAATACTTTACATTCCTTGGGAAAAAATAAACCTCTCACCATTTAATAAAAGCCTCCATTAAACACACTATTATTGACCTTGAGAAAAAATGCATTCTGCCCTGTGAAAAAAAACTTGCAATACTTGTAATCCCATTAGCTTGTGTCAACAGACCAGAAACCACATTGATAGCATAATCTGTTATTACTACTTTTTAAAACTGTCATTAATCCTCAAATGAATGGAATACTTACTGTGCTGAAAACCATTAGCACTTGAAACTCATAGCAAAGCATTCATAATGGCCATGGCTGTCCAAACAATAGAGTATTCTCTGAGATGGACAGAATAGGAGGGTTCATTTCAATTTCAAAGCCTGTCAATCAGTTGATGGGAGTAGGTTGTTAGATTTTTTTCAAGTGTCAAAAGCAGTTTTTTTTATCAGCCAGAGCTGTCACTCCATTTAATCACAGTACAAAATATGACAGAGTCAATTTACTTTGACATGCATTAAAAGCACACCTACATTACAATATAGCACCTAATAGTGACATTTGAAGGTGTGGAAACATTTTACACTTGCCTTTCAGAATGTTTCCAACTCCTCAGCAGGCCCTTCATTTTCTTCAAGAACTTGCAAACCTGGTGTGCTTTTAATGGGCTTCCAAAATCCTGCACCATCAAATGCAAATGGTGTGAGGGACGAAATCTGATTTTCATCTTCCATTTAAAATGGGGAACCTGATATCAGAGGGGTGTGTGTTTTACACACTAGGCATTCCCAATCCACAAGAAGGCCAGAGGGATATGGTGTGGGGTTGGGAATGCAGGGGAAAATCAGGTTTCCTCTAAAAAGTGTGGCCATTCGTGCATCAAAATGCACCTCCACATCTAGACAAAAATTCAGCTGAATTTACCACTTCTTCAAAGTGACTCCCTTATGGTAGAATGAATTGTGTGTTTGTCTGCAGAGTTTTACTGACTGCTCCTGGCCAATCAGACTGATTAGATTTGGGAGTTATTGGCTGAATAGAAAGTAACTTGATAAGTGGTCAGCCATCTATGCTTTTTCAATACAGTTTCAGGTGGTTAAGTGACTCCTGCTTGCATTTGCTTGAGAGAATTTAGTGCTGTTCTTTTTTGATTGACTTGCCTGCTGTGTGGGAGAGACTTCTCATGGATTGGAAACAGGAAATCTATGGTTAAAACAATATGAGAGAAAGAAAAGAAAGATTGCATTTCTTTAGAGTCTTTCACAACCTCAGCACATCCCAAAGTACTTTACAATCCATTTTTGAAGTAAGTTTGGAGTGTAGTCACCGTTGTTGTAAGGTGGAAATGCACCAACCAAATTGTATACAGCAAGCTCTCATAGACAGCAATGTGATAATGACTAGATAACCTGTTTCATCATAATGTTGATTGGCCAGCCAGCGTGAAATCGCAGTCGGGGGCTGGTCGTGGGTGGCAGGCTATTTCCCTACTGCTCCCGGACCCGCCTGCCAGCCAACCCGAAAATCCTGCCCTTGAGCCTAAAAGCCTAGATGGTCAGTACAGAGTAGGTGCTGCAATGCTGGAGGTGCTGGCTTTTGGAAGAGCAGGGAATTCTCCCTGGTATCCTGGCCAATACTCATCCTTCAATCAACATTATTAAAATTTTTCATAATCACAAACTAATGTCCTGAGATATCTCCGTGCCTCAGGGAGATTTCTGCACTCTTTCATGCGCAAAAGAGTGCAGGCCCCGACTCTCCCTCCTCCCCCCGCCCGCACAGGGAGCGCTCAGCGCTTCCGGGCGCGCATCACGCAAGGTGGGCCTTAATTGGCCCGCCCACGTAAAATGGCGGTGCACAGCCGATCGGCTGCACGCCCGCCCGTACCCACTGCCGCCCAACCTCCCTAATGCGGAGAAAATTCTCCCCATGAGATGGGACATGTTTTTACTTTCAAAATAAAGTTTTTATTTAATTTGTATTAGCTTTAGGAAACCTCATCCCGCTTGTGGATGAGGTTTCCTAAAAAAATGTAAAGGCCATTAGGTTGAACAGGCAGCGTAAATTTCAAGCTAATTTGCTTGTTAATGGCCTTAATAGGCCTTTCAATTATTGGCGGGTGCGCAGTTGACTCCAGTGTGTGCACGCCGAAGGAAATATCACGCGAGTGCACGATGACATCGGGACACACGCCCACATGCCGAAGGAAAATTCTGGCCATTATCACAAAAGGCAGATTAACTAGTTATTCACCTCATTGCTCTTCGTGGAATTTTTTAGTTGAAAAACCAGCAACCATGTTTGCCTACATAACAGGAACTGCATAAGAAAGTAACATGTTTCCTGTCAACTATTTTGGGCTGTGTACTGTAGAGAGCTTTAGCTGTTGTTCTTGACCTGATATTTGGGTTTCAATTGGTGCTAATTCATGTAACCTAACCAAGGAGAGCAGCAGGAGCACAGTATTGTGACCAAACTTAGCTAAAACTTCATAGACTCAGAGAAAAGCAGCCAGGCTTTTCACTCAAGTATTATTCAATGGCTCATGCTGAAAAGCATGTGTGAATGTTGGATCAGGAGACAATCAAAATTTGCTTTGATGCCCCCATGAAAAATAGCTTGTCAAAACTGTCTGTCCATACATAAAGAATATTCACTTCTATGAGATACCAGAGGGCACCTGGTGCATGGTGAGCATGTCCAGCATAAATCTTTACCTTCAGGAGTGGAGAGACAAAAAAAATTGCAATTGCCATGGTAAGGGTTCTAACATTTCACACATCTTAAAATGATCCTTTGTCTACAATTCTAACATTTGCAATCTACCAGGGTCATTTCCAACAAACTGACTGGAACTGAACAAGCTATTATATCATCCATTTTAATGATTCAGAATTATAGCATTTGAAATTTTATGTTCCACTAATAATTCACGGTTTCTGATATTTTGTTAGTAACTCCATTTGGATCTAATTGCTGTGGCCTGAATTTCACTCTAGTCTATGATGTATATAGTAGTAAGCAGAACACAGAATTCCAGGCAGGGTTTACCACCCCCTACGTTAATGGGTATATTAGGGAGTTTTCTGGCTCTCCTTGGAATTTTGTACCTTTTAACCCCTGAAAGGTCTTAGCAGAACTAATGTTAGTTGAGATAAAAACAGAAAATGTTGGAAAAACTCAGCAGGTCCAACAACATCTGTGGAGAGAGAAACAGAGTTGATAGCATCTGTGGAGAGAGAAATAGAGCTAACATTTCAAGTCCATATGACTCTCCTTCAGAGCTATAATGAAGTAGAAGTGTGAAGAAATTTATACTGTTAAGGGGATGGAGCAGGTGAAACTGGATAGAGGGTCAGCGATAAGTGAAGGGTAAGGAGAGATTGATGAAGATGCTTTGGATACAAGACAAAGGGACTCTTAATGGTAGTGGTAAGAGCTAAAGAAGGTGCTGATAGTGGCATAAAAGTAAGAAAGCAGAATGTGTGAATAGTAGAACAAGGGTCAGCACTCTATGAAAGAACAACATAGAATAAGTAACAGATTGGGGGTGGGGGTGGTTGGGTGAAAAAGAGAGAAAAGGGGATAAAACGGGGATAAAACAATGGTTAAATGAATGCAAATGAAAATAAGTAAATAAGAAAAAAATAAAATAAATTAAGAAAAGGAATTAAAAAAGGGGTGAAGATGGAGGAGAGAGTTCATGGTCTGAAGTTGTTGATCTCAATGTTAAATCCGGAAGGCTGTAAAGTGCCTAACCTGAAGATGAGGTGCTGACCCTCCAGTTTGCATTGGGCTTCACTGGAACATTGCTGCAGGCCAAGGACGGACATGTGGGCATGAGACTTTTATCTTAATGTTAGTTGAGATCTGGCTTGAGTCCCTTTAATGCTTTCTCAAGACTCCAAACCTTTATTAGAGTAAGATATTTGATCCCAGAGGAGGTTGATTACCATTCCTAGTTGGAATGGTTCCTGTGTAAGCAAAATTTTTAAAATAATATTTTCTTTGATTCTCTGATTTTCTTTGAGTCTCTGCTTTTCAATGGTGGATTTGCTCATGCTGGGGAGGACACTTCTGATTCACCCTTTAAAGCACTGGCAGCCTACCATGCAAGCCAAGGATTTGGTTTGGATTCTCTGGCTTTGAGTGAGTGTGTACGACTGTTCTACTCTGCCAGCAAAAGTTATGCCAATGGGGTAGATCTTCATGAATTTCCAGGCCGTCTCTTTGCCATATTTTGAAACCATTTTTTGCTCTGTCTGAAGGCATGTCCTTCGTTCATTGTCTGAAGATGCTTTATCCTGAGCTGTTCTCTTGTCAGTGGTGGTCTGCTATTGCCTTCCACTCTCAGGAGCAGGGTGAGGAGGCAGGTCTGAAGCCTACTTCATCCAGAACAGGAATCAAACGTGCACTGTGGCATTATTCTGAACTACAAGTTAGCCATCTAGCCAACTGAGCTAACCAGCCCCCAATTTTTAAACATACCAGCAAGCTAACAAAGGCAGCTGCTACAAACACATTCCATCACCGAATTATTTAAAATAAGGCCCTTTTTAAGAATTTAGTTTTTCCAATTACATTTGTCTTTTGCAGTAGTCAACTGTGGATGATGCTAAACGTCCACTTCACACTAGACTGAATTCCAATTAAAATTCAGCTTATCAATAATAATGTCAAACAATAAAATTTGCACATGAGGTAATTAGTGTAGCAATATTTCTTTACATCCTATTTGTAGTTATACATCATCTGCTTGAATGATTATGGATCTTTAATTATTGGATAATAAATGTCAGCATCATACTATAGCCCAATTACATCCCTCAGCATCTTCTTTATAATCATTTCATCAAAAGGTGAGCCAGGAGAATAATAATTTGTTGCATAGCTTATGACCTTCTAAACATTGTATATGAGGTAGGGAAGCGGTCAGACATTACTAGTTCTACAATAATGTGTTTTGGGAACAATATTTTAAGACTACTTTGGTCTGCTCTGGTTTATTATGTTGCGTCCTTATGGGTGTAATGTTACACTGACAGTGATTTCAGCATACTAAGATAACCTTTGCACAAAACCATTATCTAATTTGATCATTTTCTCCTTAGTTGTGTCAGATACAATTTGAATATGAAAGCTTTTGATTTCTGAAGAACTATTCCAATCTCGTATATTGACTGTCCAAATAAAATCAGAAGATTATGCAAATGGAAATTCAAGGTAATATTAAATTACAAGAAATGTACAGGAAGTAATGTATTCAGATTAGTTATATTTCCACTTTGGAATTAGCAAGATCTATTCCTATACTCAATTCTCAAAATCAACAGGTTAAGTTTGTCAAATTATGAAAATGGATATCAAGATTGTTTTGTTGTGTGGTAGGGGCTTGGATGGAGTTTGGGAATTGTCTAGTCTCCCAAAAGTATGTTGCTTGAGTCCATAGTCTTTTTAACCAGAACTATTTATTTACAGTAAATATTTGCATATTTGGACCTCCACATGAGGTAAGAGCTTTTGCTCTCTTCAAAATTTTGCTTACTTCTCAGTCTTGTGATCTGACATCATTATTACATCAACATCATGTGCTTCTGATGTTAACCTTTTACTCTACATCTTTCCCCAAGCATTTATCCCTATCATATTTACATTCTCTGATAAAGATGCCTTTCAAACTCATTTCAAAAGATATTAGCATTCTACTGATATTAAAATTTACATAAAATAAACTTTCTAACAAATGAAACCTTGAAATAAAATAGTCTTAGACCCAAGCCACAACTGCAAGCTGCCTCATTTAATAGTTCCAAAAAGTTCCTGCATTATTAAGGAAAATACCAAATTCTATGAATTCTGAGAAAGACAAATTATTAATTGGAATTCTGTTATCTGCACTGATCTAGAGCAGGTTAAAAATACTCATGTAGTGATGATACTGCACTGAAGTTTCAGTTGACAGGTTGAAACTGGTTTTCCACAACTGGTATCAATGGAATTCCCTAGAAATGGCCCCTGATATTAATGCAAAGGCGGTTTCCAGAAAGCACAAAAAGCAAGTGAAAGGGAAAGGACAGGTGATGGCCTGCCTCACAAATGCAGAGGAAAAGATCATGAAGCTGAGTGGCCCATCTGTGTCTCTGTCAGTTGGAGGCGGAAAGACTGGAAACAGGAAGATGCCTAGTGAATACCTCTTAAACCTCTAGCATACATGATGACTTCTTTGAATCAATGACTGAACTATGAGAAGCTTGTGTGTGGTGCTTGTCAAATTGTTACTTTGCCAGGACTAATTGATATCCCTTTCTTTTGTCTTCCACGGCCTTCACATAGCACGAGAGTCCTTGGACATGCTTGAGAGTGATACTATTACAGGACATACAGCCATGCAAATACTCGCACTTCAGTGAGTCCATTTAGAGAGGTAGTTGGGATTTTTAACTGGCGGTTCACAATTCATAAGCCTGTATGAGCAGAAACTGGTGACAGGGACAGCTGAAGAGTCCTTGTGGGGGGACACAATTCTCTCCAAACTCTGCTCAGCTGGACACAGGTGCTGAACACTGGCACCATTGTTGAAAAGCAGAATGGTAGAGATAGAGCAGGAACTTTGTGAGGAACTGATGGATATGCCACACACTCTCGCCAGAATAGTGGAAATGGAAGAGCACAACTCTAACAGGTAGTTGTGAGTATGCATGCCATGGACAGAGTGGCTGGCTCCATGAAATTTCAAGTATGGCTCTCAAGTGAATCCAAGAAGGCCATGATAGTGATCAGGAGATGTCCGACACCTTAACCAGGATGATAGATATCTTATCCACATCTCTGATTGCCAGCAAGCTGCTCTCCAGCAGAGTAGTAGGAGTGATCTGGTGCTGGCCCATGACAGGGATGGTGGTAAAAGGGGACATGAAAGAGGGAACTCCACTCAAAGCCCCCCACTTCTCACCCATTGCCACCAGCTCAGCCAGCACATATTGCCCCATATTCAGTGGCCAAATCTGCTAATGGCCAACTGACTGACGGACCCTCGGGTTGGCTCCAGTGGTGCTGTCACCAGTCCTTCAGCAAGAACGCATTTAACCTAAAGGGAGCCGAGATTAAGGGTCAAGCAACTGTACTGCAAAAGCAGTTTGTAAATGGAGAATCATCAGAAATGGTCCAAATTTTGTATCCCAGGGACCATGAAACTTTTAACTGAACTTTAAAAGAAAACCATCTGGGAGCAGAAATGAAATTATTCAAACAAAGATACAAACACAATGAAATGACTTCATGTATACGTTAACTGAGAGATGGCAGATGCAATCAGACCACACAATGGTATGTGTTTGTCCAGATTTAAGTGACTGTCTTGATTAATGCATAGTGACCAGCTAGAGCAGGGAGCAGCTCTTCCTGAAGGAGGCTGCAGATGTCTGCGATCACTTGTTGTGTCAATCTAAGCCTACAGAAGTACGGCCTTCAGATAGGTAGAGTTGAGCAGAGGTCTTTAGACCCTCTCACATGGATAGTGCTTGTTGTGCTGCTCCTACCTCTGCTGTTCTGTACTCTGGTCTCCAGATCAGTTTTCTTCAAATCTGCATTGTTGTGCCTCTCTCTTGTTGGACCTGGAGATCCCATCACAGCACAATCTTGCGCTGTGGATGATGATTGTTTTCCTCATCCAATGTCTGATCAAAATCATTGATGGCGTGCCACTACTTTTTAGAAACTTTTATATTGAGAAGATCTTTCTGTAACATGTTTGTCAGAGGGAATTGACAAAGCAGCTGTAAAGACTGAGCCTTTATTGATATCACATAAACTGAACTTTAAACATTTCCATGAAGTGCTGCTGAAACTCGAATCAGTTTCACTGGCGATTTTCCCAAACCCTGGGAAACTGGTGCTGGAAGCAGTAAATTCAAATCCCTGATGAAATCATTTGAAAATCTCATTAACATGTCCTAATGATCGGCCTGCCTCTGGTGAACAGGTTACTCACATGCAGCCAAACTCACCTCCAATAAATTCGGAAATGGGAGCACTGGAGGCGGGTTGCAGTTGTACTTGGAATTTTTGATTTTTAACTTCCCACAGCACCTGATCCCCTCTGCCTTTGGTGTTAAAATCCCTCCCCAATGAGTCTTCTAAGCTTACTTAAAAACAAAAAGCTAAAAGCTACTGCGGATGCTGGAAATCCAAAACAAAACAAAAACAGAATTACCTGGAAAAACTCAGCAAGTCTGGCAGCATCGGCGGAGAAGAAATCAGTCAACGTTTCGAGCCCTCATGGCCCTTCTGCCGAAGGAGGGCCTGAAAGTTTCACACATAAAAGATGTGTGTGATGTTTCCTAGTGTGTTGTTGAGCATAGGCCCAGGAGTAGCAGCCAGATTTTGGGTAAGGCATTTTCACATTTTCAGGCAGTCTTTTTCCTCTGCCACTGTGCCACGTCAGGGGTGAAATTTTACACTGCCCTGGGGTCCCTCTACCCCCTTGCCTATCATCAGCTCACCCAGCTAAAGCTGCTAGGCTTTGCATTTGGTGCTGGCTTCCATCCGACTTGAGAAAACTTGAGGTAGGGAGGGAAGAGACCCATAAGTGGCCATTAATTGACTTCTTAAAGGCTTCAACTGGCCCACAGACAGGCAGGTCACCTGCTGCATGTAAAATTGTCATGGGGGTGCCCATGGCTTTGTGCCCAATTTTATGCCTCCTTCTCCCACGCCCCCAGACCACCTGCCAACCTGTCCCCAGGGGAAGTGTAAAATTCAGCTGCAGATTTCTGGCTCCAGTCAGGTGTTACTCTCAGGCATTGGCTGGGGAGCCAGCTTCTAGCATGCAAATGATTCCAGGGCCTGAAATTCAGCCAGTGTCAGGAGCCCAATCACAGACGCACCCCCACTACAAACACACACCCCCAACCATTAGAAAAACGATACTTACAATTTTAAAGGCCTACTTTCATAAATTCCAGTTGTACAGTTTACAAATAAACATGCTAAAATCATGCAGTCATCAACTGATACCATTGGTTGAATTTTTACCGGGAACGTAGGCGGATGGGACTTGAGAATTGGCTTGGCAGCTTCATGACCCTATTACCAATGCAGCATCTTCAGCGGACATGGATTCTGTGCCTGGGATGATCAGGAGGCAGATAGATAATTAAACTTGTTAAAATTCTTGTTGAGCATTGTGGTAAAATGGAGTGCTATGTACCTTTAAGAGAATGTAGTTAATTGACCATGTGACTGTATTGACCAATTGAAGAAGCACACATGGTGTTAGTGCTCTGTTCTTCGTTCCAATAAACTACAAGTGTTTATCCAGTTAATCAGTCTCTCTGCCTGTATCGTCTCAAGCACTAACTAATGTTTTAACATCAAGGGTGCAGCTAGCGTTCGCTGGACAAAGCGAACCTGATAACCAAAAACATAAAACTGGCAACGAGGATAAACCAAATCAATTGATGGCAATCAAGAAAGCCGCGGTAAGCCAGCTACATTACTTCGCCACTACCTTGAAAACTGTTTGAAAACGCAGTCTCCATAGTCATTGAGTATGCATTGGTTTGGGCATCTTGAACCATTCGACCCAGTTTCCGATGACTGGTCTTATTACGTCGAACGCCTAACGTTCTTCTTTACCACTAACGACATCGCGGGGGAGGACAAGAAGAGGGTGATTCTTTTGTCCATATGTGGGAGCAAAACACATGGGCTGATCTGCAGCCTCACGTCACCTAACACCCCCGATATGAAGACTTTCGACTAGTTACTAAACATTGTAAAAAACCACCTGAAGCCAATGCCCTCAGTCACTATGCAGCGTTTTAAATTCAATTTGAGGAATAGGCTTCCAGGAGACACTATTGCTGGCTATATAGCTGTTTTAAAGTAATTATTGGAATGTTGTGAGTTTGGAACATCAATTAATGACATGCTGAGAGACCGATTGATATGCGGAATCGGGTACGATGCCATTCAAAAGTGATTGCTATCTGAAACTAATCTAGACTTCAGTAAGGCATTAGAATTGGCAACAAGCATGGAGAGCACTGTTAGAGATTCGGAGGCAATAAAAGATACACAAAATGACGCCGTCCATCTTGTAGGGTGGGAAGGGCTGGTAACAAAAGGTGCAAAAACGTCAGACTCTGCAGAAAGGTGGAGAACGCCCACTGTACAGACCATTGAAGAACAACAGTACTACAGTGAAAACCCATGATATTAATGAGAGAAATGCATCCAGGCAGCCTGCAGGCGATTGACAGTTCCGAAATACCTAATGCTTTTTTTGCTACTGTAATGGTCACATAATGCGGCACTGTCAAGATAGACTAAGACAGCATTTTAAAAACAAAGGTAGAAATTGAGAAATCTGTCTCGCTGAAGAACCAGAGGAAGCAGAATCTGACATTTATTCGTTACACAACCTGAAAGTGGGTAGAACGGAGCCAATCTAGGTAGTCATTAGAGTCAATGAACAAACCATCAAGATGGAGGTCGATACTGGGGCATCATTGTCTGTCATAGGAGAACATATGTTCAGACATTTGAATAAAGGAGTCCATCCTTTTAAGTTTGAAAGAGTCGGACACTAAATTAAAAACATATATGTGTGAAGAAATAAGAATGAAAGGCACATGTTAAGTCCTGGTGCAGTATGGGGATCAGTCTGCAAATTTACCCCTTGTAGTAGTAGCTGGGGTCAAAAAGATTAAGTTGCAATGGGCCAAGATTTTTCAAATCAGAACGAGAAACTTACAGGAATTGTTACAAAAGTATGCTTCCATTTTCAGTGACAAGCTAGGAAGGATTCATTGGCTACAAGCCAAAATCCATGTAGACCTTAACTCAGCCCCCAGATTTATCAGAGCCAGACCAGTCCCTTATGCTCTTCGGAACAAGGGTTAGAACAAGGTAAACTGGCTGGAAAAATTGGGTATCTTACAACCGGTGTAATTTTCCGAGTGGGTGGAACCTATAGTACCCGTACTGAAGCCAGACCAAAGTGTTCGCTTATGCGGTGACTATAAGTTAACTGTAAACAGACTGGGCAAGCTTGATAGACAGCCGATACTGAAGATTGACAAATTAGATTTGAAATTAACAGGGAGCATCACATATTCAAAACTTGACATGTGCCATGCCTACCAGCGTGTAGAGTTGGAAGAAGGCTGTAGGGAATTGGTGACCATCAATACACATTGAGGATTGTATCAATATACTCGACTACCCTTTGAGGTTGCATCGGCATGTGCTATTTCCCCATGTTGTTGTTTATCTGGACAATGTCTTGGTCATACTGGATGAACTGACGAAGAACACTTAGTTAATTTGGAGGAGGTGTTGAAATGCTTCTCACAAGTGGGGTACGCTTGAAGTGAGAAAATGTCTTTTCCAAACCAAAGAGGTAGTTTACTTGGATCATAAAGTTAACGCGCAGGGCCTGCATTCTGTGGAAGAAAATGTCAAGGCTATTCGTGAGGCACCTGCACTGAGAAACATGACAGAACTAAAGGCCTTCTTAGGCATGATAAACTACTATGGGCAATTTCTCCCAAATCTATCAACTGTACCGGCTTCGTTATAAGCATTGCTTAAGAAAAACCATAAATGGATTTGGCAAGCTCCGCACCAGGATGTGTTTCTGAAGGTAAAGCAATTGTTAAGATCATCGGATCCACTTTGACCCAAAGAAAGAATTGATTTTAACTTGCGACGCATCCCCTTATGGAGCTTTTAAAAAATTTGTTCCTGGGATGTGGGCGTGGCTGGCTAGGCCAGCCCATGCTTAATTGCCCTTATTCAGATGGCATTTTAAGAGTCAACCGCATTACTGTGGGTCTGGAGTCATATGTAGGCCAGACCAGGTGAGGACTGCAGATTTCCTTCCTTAAAGGACATTAGTGAACCAGATGGGTTCAACAATTGGCAATTGTTTTGTGGTCATCCTCAGACTTTCAATTCCAGATTTTTATTCAATTCAAATTTCACCAACTGCCATGGTGGGATTCAAACTTGGGACCCCAGAGCATTACCCTGGGTCTCTGAAATACCAGTCCAGTGGCAATACCACTATGCCACCACCTCCCCAGTAAAGGCTATACTTTTACATCAGATGGCGGGTGGCTCTGAGAAACCCATTGCATCTCGCACGCTCAGTGCTGCAGAGCGACAATATTCTCCAATTGAGAAGGAGGGCTTGTCTGCTGTGTTTGGCGTACAGAAGTTCCGTCAATACCTTCATGGTCGCCATTTTCAAATTATATCCAACAACAAGCCTCTGCTGGGATTATTTTGAGATGATAAGGCGATACCCCCCATTGCATCTACTCGCACCCAGAGATGGGCACTGTTATTGGCTGCTTATGAGTACACTTTTATTCACCGATTGGGAAGCCAGGTCACATGTGCTGACGCGCTGAGCCGCCTCCCCCTGCGTTAGTAGAATGAAGATGCTCACGTGCAGCTACTTGTGGTGGGCATGGATGGGTGCGGACATCGAAACCCTAGTCAAAAGTTGTCTTCAATGCCAGCAGGTACAAAAGCTACCCCCCTTAGCTCCATTGCCTCCCTGGGAATGGCCAGGGCAGCCTTGGGTGTGCCTCCACGGCAACCACGTGGGGTCCTCCTTGGGCACGATGTTCCTTTTTACTAATAGACACCCACTCCAAGTGGATGAATGTCTACGAAATCTGGTCACCCACATCTGCTGCCACCATAGACCGTTTGCGACAGAGTTTTACAGTGCAAGGTTACCAGAGGTGCTCATGTCAAACAACGCTGCATTTACCAGCGGGGAGTTCCAAAGGTTTACAAGACTCAACGGAATAACTCATATCAAAACCTTGCCTTACCACCCCGCCTCTAATGGTTTGGTTGAGTGGATGGTCCAAACCTTTAAGGCTGGGATGAAAAAGCTGGACGGGAATTCCATCAGCACCAGGTTGTCAAGGTTCCTGTTCACATATCACATATGTGATGCCACACATGACCACTGGCACTGGAGCCGCTGAATTACTAATGAAGAGATGCCTCCATACCTGTCTAACTCTTATCAGGCTGAATTTAGTGGAGAGGGTGGAGGGAAGCCAAGAGGCCCAGAAGGCCAGACGTGATGGCCACAATCATGAATGAAATTTCACAGTGGGAGACACAGTTCTCGTGAAGACCTTTGGAGATGGGCCCAATTGGCTATTAGCGAAGTGAGTGCCGTGACAGGACCTCTCTCCTATAATGTGTTGGTAAATAGCCGAATAATTAGACGACACGTGGATCATCTCCGAAGAAGAGAGACAGTCCCACAAGAAGGAATGCCGTCATCATCTCCGTTTGAGTCTGCATCGCACGTGGAAGAAATGTCACACGATTCGTAAGTACCAGTGGGACCTGAGAGGGTTGAAGACACAAACTTGCCCACTTCCACAGAAGAGCCTGGTAGACAGTTGACCCCTGAGAAAGGGGTCTCAGAAAAACCAGCCGAGGCCGTTGAGCTACGACATGCGACACATCCGAGGAAGCCTCCTGAGAGATTTGACTTGTAAATAGTTATTCATGTAAATAATTGGGGTGCTGTGATGCTTGTCAATTGCACTTTCAAGTAAAGGGGGAGGGATGTGGTAATGTGGAGTGCTATGTACCTATAAGAGAATATAGTTAGTTGACCATGTGACTGTATTGACCAATTGCTACGCAGCATGGGCTTCTTGGGTAGCTGTAAGTCTAGAGCTGGATGTGATTGAAGAAGCACGCATGGTGTTAGTGCTCTGTTCTTAGTCCCAATAAACTGCCAATGTATGTTCAGTTAATCGGTGTCTCTGCCTGTATTGTTTCAAGCACCAACTAATGTGTTAATATCAAGGGTGCAGCTGGCGTTTGCCGGGCAAAGCGAACCTGATAACCAAAAACATAAAAAATAGGGATTAAGGAGACTGATTGGGATTTTCCAGTCAGCGTCCCAGCTTCCTGATTCCAAGGTAGGATTTTGGCAGACAAATCAACTGCCTGGGCGCAGGCCGCCTGCTAGCCCATGCTCCTGGCAGGCCTACAGGCTCTTCCTGCCTGCCTGGCTGGGGACACAGCTAAAGGCTGCCTTGTATAGTGGCTGCCCCGTGATCCCCACCCCCTCACAGTGTGTTCTTGCTACGTTTTGTGTTTTTTAATTAAAGTTTTTTAAAGTGGCTGAGAGGGCACCTTCTTGAGGTGCCCTCCCAGTTACTTAACATACTGCAGTCGGGTGCTCCTCTGATTGGCTGTCCATCTTTGAGGACCTGTCCGCTGCCCTTAATTGGAGATTGAACCTGTCTCCATGCCAATTAAGGGCTCACCCATGCGATAATCTTGACTTTCAACTGTTTCCCACCAGAGATGGTCTTGGCACCCAGAAAACAGTCCTGATTCCTGTTTCCCATCTCCGTGGGGAAAATTAAGCTCCATATTAACTGTGACCTTTCTCCCACGTTCATAAGGTGATTAATCTAAACTGGTGAATTCACCCTTTATGATTTTAATGTCTTCACATGACATTTCACGATGCCATTGTATTTATTTTGAACTCCAAGGCTGATGAAAAATAAAAGAGGTATAGTTTTCCATATGTGCCTGTTTAATTGTTCAGTGCCCTTGCTCTCCAAGGTGGAGAGTCCCAATTCACAAAGCACTTTCATAATGGTTTAGTAATAACTCTTAGTGGATTTTATGAAATCAAGCAGAAAACATTTTCTTTTTGTGTGCATAAACCCAAGTTGATGATCTCCTGCTGTTGACTTCTGTCAAAGAGAACAATGGAAAAGACTTCTGAAAGATTTATGATTAATGGAATTTCACACATCAGAACAGTTTAAGTGCTGGTCTCTCATGGGCGCCTATAGTTCAGTAACTGTATTGTAGTGCAAGAATTGTATGTCAGAATGAATTAAACAATTATGGACATACCTATGTACTGAATTGATAAAGGGCTGCATGATTGAAAGCCATGCTGGCCACAGGGCAAATCTGAGAGTCTTGGGCTCAGCTTTAAATTGTCAGTTGTTACCAAATCCTGTTTCCTATACACCATCATTTCAACATTTTTACATTTTAGAAAAAACAAAATACTGTGGAAGCTGGAAATCTGAAATAAAATCAGAAAATGCTGGAAAAGCTCAGCAGGTCTGGCAACATCTGTGGAGAGAGAAACAGAGTTTTGAGTCCGTATGACTCTTCTTCAGAGCTACAAAGCAACATGTATACAATCTATAGCATCCTGCATCATGGGAAAAACCACTATCCCTGGCAAAGCCATGTACCCTCTCCGCCCCTTCTCTCTGTTCAGATAGAATGCAATGAACTCCCCTCTCCTGGCACAGAGATTCTCTTGCAGCATGGATGGTGAACTGGAAGATGACAGGCCACCTGGTCCTGCCTGAAGATGAGTTCTCTGAAGGCTCTGAAGAAGAGTCATACGGACTCGATCCGTTAACTCTGTTTCTCTCTCCACAGATGCTGCCAGACCTGCTGAGCTGCTCTAGCATTTTCTGTTTTTTACATGTGTGTAACACTGATTTGATGCCAGTGCTGCCATTTTCCATGCTGCTGCTTGAGCTAACGCCATCTTTTAGCCTCACACAGCTGAACACCTTTTCAGCAGCAGGAAGAACCCCAACTCGTATTGAAAGGAATCATCAACAACTTGCAGGTTTCATTCTTATTTAGCCTCTAATCACCCTGTTTGAGTTTGTGGAAGTGCTTGGCGACCGGAAACGCTGGTTGAAGTTGGTGAAGTCTGCACGGAGTGATGCTGCACATAGAGAAGACCTTAGTTGTGACTGCAAGGGTTCGAGCACACCGCTTGCTCCCAGTTATGGGCGCTATAGTTTCAATTCGCCTTGGGCTGCAGCTTGGGAGGGAGATGGATCAGAGGCAACAAAAAGTGGACGAGTTGCTCACAGAGGGAAGAGGAAGAGGGGGAGAAGAGCTCTCAGCAGGAGGCCTTGGTGTGTTGGGAGAACTTCGCTTACCTCCATCTAAGTACTTTGTGCTTTAATAAGGAGGTGCTCCACCACTTCTTGAAGTCAGATCTGCCATCTCAGCGCAAGGCAAGGATGGTACTGCCAGTGGCTGTGAAGGTAGCTGTGTCTCCCTGAATTTCTTTGCATTTTGGGTACTTTCAGGCAGGACCAGGTGACCTGCCGTCTTCCAGTTCACCATCCATGCTGCAAGAGATACTCTGTGCCAGGAGGGGGAGTTCATTGCATTCTCCTTGAATAGAGAGAAGGGGTGGAGGGGATACATGGCTTTGCCAGGATAACGGCTTTTGCCATGATGCAGGATGCTATAGACTGTATACATGTCGCTTTGTAGGCATTGCAGTCTGGATGCTTTCATTCTGTGCCAGTCGACTGCTCCCTCAAACTTTCAAACACCACAACAAACCAGAGGGTGGCTGCTAGGTGACAAATGCTATCAGCTTAACATCTGGCTCATGACCTCATTCAGCAACCCAACCACACGTCATCAATGAGACCCATGCTACCACACAATGTATCACATGGTATACCATTGGAGTGCTGAAGCAACGGCTTGGCTGCTTGGATCGCTCTGGAGGAGCCCTGCAGTACTTGCTGGAGGGTGTCCTGACTTGTGCTGGTCTGTTGTATCCTCCACAACCAGGCCATCATGAAGCACAGCCCGTGCCACCATGGATATGGTGAGCAGCCCAGGGGGAGGAGATGGAGGAAGGAGGGGGGCAGCCAGCAAATCCCTTTTCCAGCTGGGCTGCCAGTGACCGTCTCGTTTGACTCCAGTTCCTGTGAATACAACCCTGAATTTCCATCAACAACAGTCTCACATCTTCCCATCCCACTGTCACTGACCATCAGTGTCCTTTTGACTACAACGCTGAAATAAAAGCCATTACAAAACAACCATTCAATGTCAACTTATCCAACAAAGCATCCAATACTCCATGCAAAACTCAATTATTCACTCCTGTGCATTCTCTTAGTGCCAGTCTTGTGGGTGCCTATGCCTGTCTTAGTGCCCCAATTCGGTGCTACCCTAATGGCTGCAGCATGACTATAGGAAGACTGATGATTTTCAGAGAGGGAGACTGCAGATGGCCTGATGGCTTCAAGCAGCTCTGTGCCATGAAGGCCTGGTTTCAGGCTACACTGCCTTGGCATTGGTGACAGCAGTGTGGTTGGGCTGGAAGAAAGGTAACAGAAGGGGCACCGGCAGGGGAGTAATGGTGGGATGGACAAATGCTGTCATCATGAGAGAGGGCAGCAGGTTCAAGCTCCAAGGATCCACTCCCTTGGGGCGGCACCTCAGTAATCCCACTAATCTACTGGGTCATAGATTACTGAACAGGTCTGAGACCTTGCAAACCCCTTTAAGCAATGGTCTGATGGCAGCAGTTTGAGCCAGCATGGCATCAAACTGAGATTTCATGACCTTAGTTTGAACTTTCACTGCAGCATTCAAATGTTTGGTGGCTTCTGTTTGTGCTGGAATGGAATCTGAGACATCAGCCTCCAGATGCTGTATCGGGGGCAGGCCTGCATGTGTTCTCATGGAGCTGGCTATCACATCCTCACTGGAAAGGATGGGCTCCAAGCTCTGCACAAAGTCCTGTGCTAGGTTGGAGCGGGACTCCTCCATGCTCCTCAACAGTGACAGCAGACTGTCTGGCAGGCTTGGCAATACGCCACTGGCATATCCATTAGCCTTTTTCAGTAGGCCCGTCCATTGAAGTCCTCATCTGAGTCCCTGCAGCAGAATTCGTATGCAATCATAGCCTCCAGGGAGTTGACAGCTATCTGTTACCCCTGTGCTGGTTGCAGGCCACTGTTATAGGCCAGGAGACTCACCACATTTAGATCTCACCTGCTAAATTCTTGGATTGCCAGAATCTGAATTGGTGACTGCGAGTGTGAGATCGAGTGACGATGTTTCATCTTCATCAGTGTTTTGGTCCTTTTAGTCTTCATGACCCACATCACTGCCTGACCAGATGGGAGTTCTTGAGTACCTAACAGGAAAAAAGCACAAGAGTAGGATCATGGTGAGCGGATAGAGTAAGAGATTTGGGCTGACTATGTGCTACTTGTAATTAAGGGGAGATTGTTGGATGAAGGAACAAGTGAGCTGTGAGAAAGTGAATTAAGTTAAAACATATCTTCTACCATCTTCTATGGTCTCAGCCTTGCAGCTGGCCTGGGTCTCAGTGACGACCACTCCAATGATGGAAGCACCATTTCCTCCAACAGGATGAAGACATGCAGCCATGCCTGTCCCCAGACAGTTAGCTGCTGCTGCCCCTGCCTTTTGTTGTGTGGCACCTTGTCCTGCAAGGGAGAGGGAAGTGTGCCATTGAATGTGGTGCAATGTGTTTGAGTAGTGTGGCTGTCACGATTGAATAACTGGCAGTGTGTGCATGGTATGAGATGTGGATGTGAGTAATGCAATAGTGTTAAATGTGTGACAGTGAGGTGAAGATATGAATGTGAGCTATGTGTTGTGCTTGATCGAGATTGTTAATAGGTGGGTCATGCGGGTATGGTATTTGGAGCAGTATTTGGAGCTAGTGGTTCCATTGTAAGGATATGGCATTTGAAAATCAATTCACTGACCTTGATCACTTGTGTGAGGTCATTGAACTTTTTGTGGTACTGTGTCCAGGTGCTCGGGTGACAGTGTCTGCATTGAGCTCTGTGGCTATCTGCTCCTATTCCCTTCTAAGCATTTGTCTAGAGGTGTCCTGCTCTCCTGTGGATACAAGATCTCTCTCCTCCTGCCTGCCTGCACCAGGGCATGCAATCACTCAACAGTGCTTGACTGCATGCCAAATCTTCTAAATTAGAAGGCAGCCTGAAGTTTGCCCGCTACCTGCAGTACAGAACGGATGTGGGTTAATCGTGCATTGTTATCCTTACGCGCATTTTGGGGTCTATCGAGTTATTAGCTTGGAACCATGAGGCTGGATTTTACAGGGAGTCATGGACCCCACCCCCATGACTAAAGAGTCAGGGAGGAGCACTGGCTGGCAGCTATATAGTGCCACTAGCACCAGCCAGGAGTGATGCCCACTGCTGGGACTGCAGGCAGTCCTACCACAACGTGGAGCCCAGATAAGTTCGGAGTCGTGGGTCTCAGTGAAGCGGTGAGGGGGTGGGGGTCCAGCTTCAAGAGGCAAGGGGAAGGTTAAAGGGGGTGCCTTGGATGGGCCAAAGGATCGACAAAGGAAGCTCCCCCCCTGCCCACCTTTCCTGACACCAACCCACGCCCCAAATGGCATGGGGGCCCCCCAACACATGCTGTGGGTAAAATACCACTGAGGAGGGATGACGCCCTGAGTAGCTATTAACTTAAGGACCTCAATGGATTCAAGGGCGGGTGGGTCGCTCAACTCCTCCTCAGCCCCTCCGTAAAATTTCAGATAGATGGGAGGTGGAAGGATAGGTGTCGGGAAGGTCGCTCACTGGATTTTACACATACCCTGCCTTCAAACCCACTGAAGGGGGGGAGTGGGGAGTGTAAAGTCCAGTCCATGCACTTGGTTACCTGCAGCATCTGGTGCTCCATGCAGGTGGCCACTCCTGCCATGACAGTGGACATCCACGCAAGGGCCTGAAACATCGGGTGGAACCTTCCCACTCTTATGGAGACAGGTGTGGTAGCGGGACTGGGAGCAAAATTTGGAAATCGTGCATCAGGCAGGCTCCCCGACACATTCTTTCCTCCAAGCAATCTTGCTGCAGGCAGGGTTTGTCTAGCACTGGCTGCCTGTCATTGAAAAAAAAAGAAATAGGAGCAGGAATAGGCCATTGAGTCCTTCAGGCCTGCTCTATCCTTCAATATGATCATGGCTGATCTGACTGTGACCTTAACTCCGCTTTTCTGCCTGTCCCCCATTACCGTTGACTTCCTTATTGATCAAAAATCTGTTGAACTCAGCCTTGAATATAATCAATGACTGCTTTCTGGGGTAGAGAATTGCAAAGGTTAACAACTCCCTGAAAGAAGAAATTCCTCCTCACCCCCATCTTAAGTGGGAAACCCCTTATTTTTAAACTGTACTCCCTAGTTCTAGGTTCCCCCATGATGGGAAACATCCTTTCAGCATCTACCCTGCCAAACTTCCTCAAAATCTTGTATGTTTCAATAAGATCATCCCTTATTCTTCCGGACTCCAATGAGTATAGGCCCAGCCTGCTCAACCTTCCCTTGTAAGTCAACCCCTTCATCCCAAGAATCATCTGGTGAACCTTCTCTGAACTGCCTCCAAATAATGCAAGTATATCCCTCCTTATAATCTCTCTCTTCAGGTGCCATACCCTAAGAGGGCGTTGATGGCCATGGAAAAATGGATGCATCAAACTATAGAGTTCTGTGAATAAACAGAGATTAAAAGTAAACAGAAGTTCCAATGGGAGGTATTTCAAAAAATTAGGGTTAACAATACCAAAGATAGTAAAAGATAATCATGAGAAAAATGAAAATGGAGAAAGATTAGCAAATACTTCAAAAGGAATTAGTAAGGACATTCAGAATTATATAAAATGCAAAAGAATAATCAAAGAGAGGGTAGGACGAATGAGAGGTGATGGAGGATGTCTAATTGTACAGGATAATCATATGGTAGAGATATTGGGTTGAATTTTAACTTTGAGACCCGCTCGCAGTAGGGGAGACCGGCAACAGGCTGGAAATCCAAAGGTTCTTGGAACACGCTTCTTAACCAAAAAAGACACACACTGACCCTCAAAGGATTTCTATTTAAAGAAACCCTGATAGGAATCACAGTTCATCCATTCTCCAAACAGGAGCAGGACCTTCAGAGACAGAGTGCTAATGTGGGAAGGTTGCCCTCCAATTTTCAAACACATCTCTGCAAGTGATGCTACAGGCAACAAAGGATCACAGAGATGTGTTATTTCCAACGATGGGAGGAAGAGGCCAATACATGTGAGCAAACAGGTGTAGCTGGAAGTTGTGGAGGAGGTGAGCAGCAGGAGTGTGGTCCTCCAATCCTGGATATGGTGCCAAAAGAAGTTCAATGACCTCAGGGCAGGAAAGATGAGTGACATGCCACCTTGCCAAACTGCTCACCCTTACAACCACAGGCTTCTCCTGCACAACTCTCCTCAGATCAAAGCAACCACAATTGAGTACTTGGGCATGACCTTCCTGTCATTGCCACCCTGACTACTATGGAGAGAGATACATTGGAAATCAATTGAGTTGGGGAGTGCCTGTCCACTGGAGATGGAGAGGCGGGAGTCTGCCAGATACTTGGTGACAGAGTTAGATATCACACAGCCACATGACAGATAACATTCACTCATTTTGGCATCCTGTCACCTGTAAACTGAAATATCATCAGCACAATGATGACTTTGAACCATGCCCACTTTGGTGGGAAGAATAGAAAAGCAGAATAATATTTAAGTGGAGAGAGACTGCAGAATTCTGCAATACAGAGGGATCTGGGTGTCCTCGCACATGAATCATAAAAAGTTAGCATGCATGTACAGCAAGTAATTAGGAAGGCAAATGCAAGGGGCATGGGGTATAGAAGTAGGGAAGTCTTGTTACAACTGTACAGGGCATTGGTGAGACCACACAGAGTATTGTGTACAGTTTGAACAAAAAATGTTAAGGAATAGAAAAACATAAAAACACAGACTCAAGGACAATGCATAAAGACAATAGGGAAATTACAGGAAAAATTGGGTGTACATCTGGTGGATGCATCAAAGGGAAACCTGGGAAAGTTATCATGGAAAGGGCCCAAGTGCTTGCAAGATGGACTGATTACATACAAGATTTATTTGAGAACAACAGACAGGAATAAAAGCCAACAATTAAGAAGTAAGAACAGCAATAAATAAAATGAAAAACAGTAAAGTCAAAGACCCAGATAAAGCAGTCACCGAACAAATTAAAAGGTTAGAAGACTTTGGAATAAACAAATTGACTCATCTTTAATGAAGTTTATGACACGTGAGAAATCCCAGAAGACTTAAGTAAATCAATATTTATTGCGATCCCTAAAAAACCAGGAGTAATTGAATGTGAACTCCATTACACTATCTGTTTGATGAGTCACATTTACTCAGCTTTTCAATCTGGTTTTGTAGATAATAGAGGAACGAGGAATACTATCTTTATGTACGCATGTGATCAGAAAGAGAGATGAAAAAAAATGTATTCATGTGTTTTATTGAAAATAGTGAGACATTTGATAAGGTGAACGCAAACAACTGATGAACATGTTAAAGTTTCTTGACCTTGATGGCAAGATCTTAGAGTGATAAATCTTCATTGGGAACAAACTACAGCCATAAAAGCTGAAGAATGAAAAGGTCACACAAGCAGATAAATTTTGTTACCTTGGAAGTATGTTAGCATCAGAAAGAAAGTGTGGCCAAGAAATAAGACGAAGGATTGGAATGGCCAAAGGTGCATTTCAAAGGATGAAAAAAATTATGATCAACTCAAAATTAGCGATGAAAACAAAGCTGAGAATACTGGAATGCTACATCACGCCAACTTTGACATACGGAAGTGAGTGTTGGACGATCAGTGAAGCAATGCAGAGAAGCATTGAGGCTGCAGAATTGTGGTTTATGTAGCGAATAATGAAGATACCTTAGACAAGTCACACTACCAATGACTGGTGCTAGTAAAATCTTGAGACCAGAAGAACTCTGCTGACCATGATAAGGAAGAAAGAGCTGGAATTTCTTAGGCATATAATAAGGATGCATGATTTAGAAAGTCTGATGTTGATGGGAAAGATCGATGGTGAAAGAGTTCAAGGTAGACAAAGAACAATTTTTCTAAAGATTGCAAACTGGATGAATGTACCACCAACGAAGATGGTCCACACCTCTAGAGCAATATTAACACTGAGGTCTCTGGCCGCCAACACCCTCTTAGGGTATGGTACCTGAAGAGAGAGATTATAAGGAGGGATATACTTGCTTGTTACTTCCTCAAAAATGTCTAGTAAATTAGTTAAACATGATTTCCCTTTTTTAAAGCCATGTTGACACTGTCTGATCACATTATGATTTTCTAAGTATCCTGCTATAACCTCCTTAATAATAGATTTGAGAAATTTCCCTATGACAGTTTTCAGTCTAACTGGCTTATAGTTTTCTGCTTTCTCTCTCCCTCCTTTCTTGAATAAAGGTATTAAGGCATTTTCTAATTGACTGGGGCCCTTCCAGGATCAAAAGTATTTTGGAAGATTATAACCAATGCTTCTACTATTTCTGCAGTCACCTCTTTTAAGACTCTAGGATGCAGGCCATCATGTCCTGGGGACTTGTCAGCTTTTCTAGTTTGCCCAGCACTTTTTCCCTAGTGATGGTGATTGTTTTAAGTTCTTCCCTCCTGTTCGCCTTTTGATTTTCAAGTATCTTTGGGGAGTTTTCTAAGGGGAGAATTTTCTCCCCGTCGGGCAGGCCGTTTGGGAGCGGGCACAGAACCAATCGCCGCCTGTGATCGACTCTGCGCCGCCATTTTATGTGGGTGGGCCAATTAAGGCGTGGCTCCCGAGGATAGCGGGAGTGGACGGGCGGTGGTGGGAGTGCAATGACCACTGGGTCCAATGGTGACCTGGTGGCCTGGTCAAATACAACACTGTCAGCCTTGCAAAGGCTGTTCATCATGGCCAGTAGAAGGGCTTTCCAGAGCACTGCTGGAGTGCAGGCCAGGCAGGAGGGTAGGGCAGCGGGGCAGTGTGCCCCTCAGTTTTCTGATGAGTGCTTAGCTGCCCTCCTGGAGGAGGTGGTAGCGTGGCGGGAGTTCCTTGTTCCGAGGGATGGGAGGCGGAGGCCCCCTCACCTGACCAAAGGTGCCTGGGAGGAGATGGCAGAGATAGGCAGCTCCCATGACATTGTGTGATGTACATGGGCCCAGTGCCGCAAGCGATTCAACGACCTCTTGCACTCGGGAAGGATGAGTACCATGCTGGCAGAGGCCACTTAACACAGCAAGTGGGCTTTCCCCCAAGCACCCCCTCCCCCCTCAACTCTGAATGTAGTTAAAGCATTGAATCCTTCACGGCATGTTTCCCTCACTGGGTGGGCCAGCAGAGATTGCCCATGCCCAGTTCACCCTGAGAGGGTTGAGCTAGGATGTGTTCTGCACCCTCAGCATGTGTGACACTGACACCCAGAGTATAGAATGTGGGTGAAATTCAAGGATCTGCACCTAGGCAGAGTGCTGGAACTGGGAAACATGTCAAAGTCAGGGTGCTGACATGCTGGGAGGAGAGCTTCCAGGTGGAGGGGCACCGATCCATCTGCTGCCCTTGGCATTCCACGTGCTTGTGCCCCTTTGCTTTGCAAGGTTAGACCGTGTGGTGCCAAATGTGATGGAAGCAGCATGTGGGCAAAGGAGGGTCAGCCCTGGCTTCTTGGTGTGAGTGTGCGGCAGCTGCAGGGTGACGATTCACCGGAGTCCTGCAATGTCCCACTCTGGTTTGGGTGGCAAGGATGTGATGGGAATCCAGGTACAGGGTGGACTAATCAATGCTCTTCTCTCCTTTTCAGCAGAAGACTGCGCACAACACCGCAGAGCAGATGCGGACTGGCAGAGGCCAAGCCCAGTTGGCCATCGTCACCAGGTATGAGCAGAAGGCGATGGATTTGGAGAGGCGCCATGTGCCCAGGTCCACCGGTAGCAGTGAGGCTGGGGTGCCATGGGGAGGTAAGATTGCCGAGCACTGAGGTCACCATGTGTGTCCCAGCAGTCATGGCACTGCTGAATGCTCAGCGATTGAAGCTTGCAACGTGGGTGAACCATTGATTATGGAAGGATGAGTACATACTGACGCGGGGGCCAGGCATGCACATTGACATTTTCCCCACTTTAACTAATCAAATGTCCTTGTTCTTCCTTTCAGCATCACCGGAGCAGGGCCGGGAGGAGGAATCAGAGGGGCTACCTCTCACACCTGAGGGCCCTGAACAATTGGACTCACCAGTGTCACACCATCTCTGCCAGGCAGGCACCAGCACAGATACTAGCACCTCGGTGGGAATTATATGATCGGCTAGTGTCCTGGGGCGCAGCAGTTAGGGCACTTCACACTCGCTTGAGGTGCGGGCGGAGACAGAGAGTGCCCATGGTGCCGGCAGTTGGAGGACTGCTGGGGACCGGGCACATGCTTGGTCGGTGGCTGATGACATGCCTCTGGAGTTGTCCGTGAGGCAGGAGATGCTGGAAGTGCAGCAGGGTATGCGGGAGGATCTGGCGGAGATACATGAGGCTATGGGTGGCATGGTGCCCGTGCTGGAGGAGTCCACATGGAGAATCATCGATGCAATGAGCCTCATGGCCGAGTGTCATGCTTCCTCCATGGAGAGAGTGGCGACTCTTGTGGAGAGGCTCCTCCAGGAGAACAATCAGGCCCTCCTAGAGTTGCGCTCGGACGTGCAAACCCTCACAGCGGCATTGACCTCAGCTGGTCAGTGCCAGTGTGGGAGATAGTTTGAGCACCAAGTATCCCAGCTTGGTGCCCATCCATCAATGGTGAGCAGGGAGGTCCGAAGCGACCTCATGTCGGCGCAGGAGCTGCCTGTTGTTTCTGCGGGCTCCTCTCAGGGCGCTCCGGATGAGGGCAACAGCTCCTCCGCCCCTCTGCCAGTGGCCGTGGCATCCAATGAAGCTGCAGCGACTGGGAAGATGCCAGCTGTGGAACTGGCTTCTCCCTCCCAGGCGGGGCCATCAAAGGCTCCACGGGCCAGAGGACGTCCACCAAGGAGACCAGCAGGATAGCACGGTGAGCAGGCTGTTTCAGATGCCAGTGTCAGTGAGGGGGGGCACCTAGATGTAGCACCCAGAAACGTAAACTTAAGGCACCTTAGGCACAGTGTGGGTTTCTCACTGGTGGTTTTATGTTGCCCCGGTATTAGTTCATGACCACTTGGTGTGATGCGTAACATCTTTTTGTGCTTCATTTTGCTAAATCATTAAATTTTGATATGTGAGCCCAGGGAGATTCTTTATTTCTGCAGGTGGATGGGAACATATGATGTTATGAGTGAGTTGCTTGACATTGAGCCTTATTGACAGAGCCCTTAGTTAATGTTCCTACCCAGACAGATTTTGCACTCAGGTATCGAGTATGGAACCTGCAGCCCTGGCTTGTGTTGGAGGTCCATCTGTGGTGGGCTAGCTGAAGGTTCGTTGGTTTAAAGCCTCCTGGGTATCCCTGCCTCCCTGGAGGATGCCTAGGTCAGCGTCTACCACCTCAGCACTTCCCCTGAGTGTGCTCATCCTCGGACTCATTACTGGACTCATCCTGTGCAGCCGGAGCAACTGCGTCTACATCTTCTTCCTCCACTGCATCCCCCCTTTCCAGTGCAAGATTGTGGAGAGCGCAGCATGCAACCACTATCAGTGACACATGATCTGGGGGTTACTGGAGTGTGCCCCCTGAACGGTCCAGGCATCGGAAGCGCATCTTGAGAAGACCGATGGTTCTCTCCACCTTGTGGAGCTGTGGCTCCTATTGTACTGCTACTCAGCTTCTATTCTTGGATGGCGGAGAGGCGTCATGCGCCACCTTCTGAGGGGATAGCCCTTGTCACCCAGCAGCCATCCATTCAGCCGGGCTGGAGCACTGAAGAGCCCCGGCACCTGGGAGTGTCTCAGGTTGAAAGCATCATGGGAGCTGCCTGGGTACCTTGCACAGACTTGTAGAATCTGCATCCTGTGATCACACACTATCTGCACGTTCATGGAGTGGAAGCCCTTCCTGTTGACGAAGGCACCGGGCTCACCTGCTGGCGCCTTGATGGCCACATGTGTACAGTCTATTACACCCTGGACACGGGGGAAGCCAGCAATGGCTGCAAAGCCTCTGGCTCGCTGTGTCTGACTGGCCTTGTCCCAGCGGTAGTGGATGAAAGTCAATGTGCGCATGAACAGAGCGTCTGTCACCTGTTTGACACAAGTGTGGACAGCTGATTGGGGGACTCCGCAAAGATCACCCACCGAGCCCTGAAAGAGCCGGAGGCATAGAAGTTGAGGGCAGCCATGACCTTCAGCGCCATTGGCATGGGGTGTCCACCCACACAGTTGTCCCAGACCTCAGGGCCTATCATCTGACAGATGGAGGTGACTGTGTCCCTTAAGAGACGGACCATCCTTTGGCACTGCACCTCAGACATATTGAGATAGCTGCTTCACCGCCTGTAAACCCTGGCAACAGGATAGTGGTGTTTTCTGCAGCCTCTTCTGCCTTGAACTTCCTGTTGGCCCAGCGCCCCTTGTGCCTGTGCCTCTCCTCCCAAAGGCGGCTCCTCTGGAGGTTTAATGTGGACTCCTGGCCGCCTCCCCCGTCCGGCCCTCCCTTCCTCAGAGGAGGAGGTGTCTCCAGTGGATAACACAACTCTCATTCCCAGGCTAAGAGAAGCTTTCCTGAAACCAGAAATGATGTTGACTCAGAGCCTTGACCTGAAGGCTGTTACTCCTGTCCAAGCAGCTGTGAAGAGTTTTGAAGTATTCCTGCTCACACAGACAACTATCAGTAGCTTTAAGCATTAAATGTCTGACAAATAACACTCGCGACCCAACTCATCCCTCTTATCTTGCCCGTGGATGAGGTTTATACAAATGTGGCCTTCCCGCCTGCCCATTGCGCCCATGCGACAATCTGAAGATCGCATGGGCCCCGAAAAATCTCCGACAATTGCTGCCTCAAGGGCCTTAAGTGGCTCGTTAATTAATGATGGGCCACATTGGAGACCATCGCGCACCCGCCCACCGAAATACCGCGATGGCGCGTAGTGACGTCAGGATGCTCGCCTGATGTCACTGTGCATCATTTTACGCATCGGTGTGCAGGTTTGTACAGTGTTTCTTTCAATATGATGCAATCCTTATTTATTCAGCCACAAATGGTGCATCCTTCTCAAAGAGTCTTTCTCTCTTAATGGGATAAATCTTTGCAGAGAGTTATTAAATATTTCTTAAAAAGTCTGCCACTGCATCTCTATGCCCTACCTTTTAAACTAGTTTCCCAGTTCACTTTCACTAGCTCTGATTTCATACCCTTATAATTGCCTTTATTCAGGTTTAAAACTTAGACCCACATTTCACCCATTCAAACTAAACATGAAACTCTATCATGTTATGATCACTGTCACCTAAAGGCTATTTAACCATAAGATTATTGAATAATCCTGTCTCATTGCTCATTACCAGGTCTAGAATAACCTGCTCCCTAGTTGGCTCTAGAACATACTGCTCTAAGAACTTGTCCTGCATCCACTCTATGAACTCATTTTCCAGGCTACCTTTGCCAACCTGATTCATCCAATCTACATATAGATTAAAGTCACCAATGATTATTGTACTTTTTTTAGATGCCCCATTTTTTTCTTCCTGCATAATCTATCCTGCAGTGTTAGGGGGCTATAAACTGCTCCCACAAGTAATCTCTTAACTTTCCTATTTCTTATCTCTACCCAAACTGATTCTACATCTTGCTCTTTTGAACCGAGGTAATCTATCACTACAATACTAATGACATCCCCGATTAACAGAGCTACCCCACCACTTTTTCCTACCTTCCTATCTTTTTGAAATGTCAACTATCCTTCAATATTCAGGTTCCAGCCTTGGTCACTCTGCAGTCATGTCTCTGTGATGGCTATCAGGTTATACATACTTATTTCCATCTGTGCTAACAATTCATCCATTTTGTTACAAATGTTCCACACATTCAGATAAGGAACCTTTAATTCTGTCTTTTTACCATTTTTGAAATCTCTGGCTTTATCTTCTGGTGCACTCTTAAGTTTATACTCTCTGTCCCTTCCTGCCACCGCTGGTTATCTTTACTCAAATTGCTACCCTGCTCTAACCTCATTGTTATCCTTTGATGCATCACATCTCCCATCACATGATCCTTTCTCCCCACTATTTAGTTTAAAGCCCTCTCTACTGCCCTTGTTCTATGAATCACCAGAATGCTCATCCCAGCACGGTTCAGGTAAAGTCTGTCTCAATGGTATAGCTCTCACTTTTCCCAGTACTGGTGCCAGTGATCCATGAATCAGAACACATTTCTCCCACACCAGCCTTTAAGCCACACATTTATCTCTTGAATCATATTTTCTCTATGTCAATTTGCTTGTGGCTTAGGTAGTAGTCCAGAGATTATTACCTTTGAAGTTCTGCTTTTTAATTTAGCCCCTATGTGCTCATAATTTCTAAGCAGAAGCTCCTTCTTAGCCCTAGCTATGTCATTGGTACCAACATGGGCCATAGTGATTGGATCCTCCCCCTTCCACTGCAAATTCTTCTCCAGCCCCAAGCAAATGCCCCGAACCCTTGCACCGGCAGGCAACAAAGCCATCTGGACTCACATTGTCAGCTGCAGAGAACTGTGTCTATCCTCCTGACTATATTGTTCCCCTATGACCACTACATTCCTATTAACGCCTCCATCCCCCCGCCCCACCCCACCTTGAGTGGCTTTCTGTACCATGGTGCCATTGTCAGTTCACTCATCTGGCCTGCAGTCCCTGCTTTTGTCCCTACAAGTTGCAAGAACCTTGAATCTACTGAACAATTGCAAGGGCTGAGGCTCCTCCACTTTTATCTTCTTGATCGCCTCACCTGCCTCACTAGTAGTCATACTTTCCTGTCACTGACCACTGACCAAATCAGAAAACCTTAACCTAATGGGTGTGACCACCTCCTGGACCAAAGTATTCAGGTTCCCCCTCCCTGATGCATTGCAGAATATGCAGCTCAACCTCCAGCTCAATGACTCAGCTGAAGCCTCTCAAGCTGCTGACACTCATTACAGACATTTTTGGCCGTGGATCATACTGGTGTCTAAGAACTCCCACATTCTGTAGTCACAACACAACACCTGGCCTCCCATTTTATTATGTGTTAATTAATTTATTATTTTCTTAATTATTTATAATTAATAAGCCCTATTATTTCTAATGAACTTTACTACTGCTATCAAGCCTTAGTAATACTAATAAAACCTTATAATTACTGAAAAATTACAGGCATTTTGAAAGATAAATAAGCAAAATACTCATCAACCAATCACTTATCTGTTTCCCTCCTCCTTTACTGCACTGAATTCCCTCACTCGCCAAATTCCCAAGCTCACACTCTGTGACTAGTTGCACTCATTGATGAGCTTCTGTCTTTGTGCTTGCTTTTATTGAACCTAACTGTTTTGTGGTCATTATTTCCAAATGCTTCCCTAACACTCATATCCCTTATATGGCACAATTCACTTACTAGAAGCATAGTGGGATAAATTAATTTTGATCTGTATTTGGATGTGAGATGGATGCCATGTTCTATCTCCAGGAACCAAAGGGCAGAGCCTCATCCTAAACCCCAAGACTCCCGGTCAATTTAAAAGGAAATTTGATAAAAGGGAAACTAGGAAAGCAAAGAGAGGATGCAAACAAATTTTGGCAGGTAAAATCAAAGAAAACCTAAAGATGATCTACCAGTACGTTAAGAGCAAGAGAATAACTAAGGAAAAGGTAGGGCCTATCAGAGATGTATGTGGTAACTTATGCGTTGAAGCTGAAGGTGTTGGCAGGGTTCCCAATGAGTACTTTATCTCTGTCTTCACTAAGGAGAGGGATGCTGCAGACATTCTAGTTAAAGAAGAGTGTGAGATATTAGATACAGTAAGCATAATAAGAGAGGAAGCACTGGAGAGACTGTCATCCTTGAAGGTGGATAAACCAGGACTGGATGGATTGTATCCCAACCTGTTAAAGGAAGCCAGAGAGGAAATAATGGATACTCTGAGGATAATTTGCCAATCCTCAATAGATACAGGCTAGGTACCAGAGGATTGGAAGTCTGCGAATGTTGTATCATTAATTAAAAAGGGTGCAAGGGTTAGGCCAGAAAATTATAGGTTGATCAGTCTGATTTTAGTGGTGGGCAAATTATTGGAATCAATTCTGAGAGATAGGATAAACCATCACTTAGAAATTATGCTTACCGTATCTAATATCTCACACTCTTCTTTAACTAGAATGTCTGCAGCATCCCTCTCCTTAGTGAAGACAGAGACAAAGTACTCATTGGGAACCCTGCTCACATCTTCAACTTCAACGCATAAGTTACCACATACATCTCCGATAGGCCCTACCTTTTCCTTAGTTATTCTCTTGCTCTTAATGTACTGGTAAATCATTTTTGGGTTTTCTTTGATTTTCCCTGCCAAAATTTGTTTGCATCCTCTCTTTGCTTTCCTAGTTTCCCTTTTTTCAAATTTCCTCTTAAATTGACCAGGAATCTTGGGGATTAGGATGAGGCGCTGCCCTTTGGTTTCTGGAGATAGAACATGGCATCCATCTCACATCCAAATACAGATCAAAATTAATTGATCAGGGATAGTCAGCATAATTTTGTTAGGGGAAGATTGTATCTTACCAAGCCTGGATGATTTGATAGTTATACTTTACCAAATTGTTTTACAGGGAAGAAGGTGCAAGGTGTTTACACTTGGAGCCAATGGCAGCAGCTTGTGTGCTAACAATGGACAGATTGTCAGTCTGCAAAGTCCGAGAGAAATGTTGAGAATGTTGGGCTATAAACAGTTATACTTTAAACTATCCAGTTAGTTCCAAGGTGAAAGAGAGTAGGGCTCTCAGTGATGGCTAATGAGCACTTCTATCTGGATTAAAGGCCCATGTGATTTACATTGGCATGGACATGAGCTTTGAGAGGGGTAGGGTTTCTAAGACATCCCTGAAAATTTACGAACACAGTGAGTCTGTCGGGATCCGGGAGAGGGAGAGCAGCTATAGGCAGGAAGACACTGTGGTTCGCTGTGCAGGGATGTGGGTGGGAACTTGCACTCAGATTGGAAGGACCAAATTCATGAGGAGTTAAAAGGAGGCTGGAATATTTGCCTAGCTTTAGCTATAGGGAAAAGTCTCCAGGAAAATTTGTACTATGAAAGACTATTCTGGAGTTAAAGTTTCCAGGCTGGAAAAGGAAAAGATCAGAAGTGAACCATCAGGAGCTAAGAATAGGTGAATTGAATGTCTACTTAAAGGATGGTGTAAAATATACCTGTGGAGTCTGATTTTTCGGTTGTGTTAAAAGTTCTGTTCTATTGTTTAAAGTATAAGTTCCCTTCAAAAATAGTGTTTAGTCAATTTAGTCTGTTTATTAAAGTAAAATACTATAAAATTACAGTCTTAAAACACAAGATCTTGTCATGTCATCAATTCAATATGACTGGAAGTTTGAACTTTTAAAATGTTATCAGTCTCTATGGGGGCACCTTGTAACATGGCATTGGATGTACATTTAAGCGTGAGACACTCAGCAAAATTGATTGTTTCGTACCCACTCTGTGTTACGAGGCTATGCCCCTTTGCCTTTGAAAATATGATTTTTCAACTTACAACTGACTGGAAATTTTGCAATTTGCACTGAGACAAAGCAAACTGCTTTAAAATGCAAGGCCACATTCCAAAGTGAAGGTAAGAAATCAACAAATCGCCCTCAGAGGAATGTGAAGATAGAGATATTTCCTATAATCCAGGCATCCATCAAAACTCGTAACTGTCTAAGGAAGGGATGTTAAAAATGCAAAGCACTGGATATTAAAAGAATGTTTGCCACCAACAGATAAGTGCAAAACCTTTTGGAAATACACAGTGGGTGAAGTATTTCAAGGCAAGGCTGCCAGCCACTAGAGAGAGAGACTGCAAGTGACACAGAAGGTGTCCAAAATGTCTTCAGCAGAAGAAACAGGTTGAGAGCTGCTCTCCCTCTCTCTCTGTCTTTTGGAATAAGTGTGTCACCTGGTTCGAGAAGCTAACTCTACCAGAAACGCATCAGTGAACCGAAATCTCACAATAATTGCAACATCTTCTACATCTGATCACATCCAAGAAACCAACTAACCTAAATCGGCCACAATGTTTAAAATCTATGCCTCAAGGACGATCAAAGGATATTTAACCATATATTCTTTTATTTTTTTTTAATCGACCTCTAACTCACCTTATTTCTGATGCGTGTGTGTGTGTGTGTGTCTGTGTGTGTGTGTGTGTATGCATGTGCGTGTGTACGCGCGCATGTGGCATGTGTGTGCACGCGCATGTGTTTGTGTGTTGCATGCGTGTGTGTGTGTGAGCGTGTGCGTGCGTGCGTGTGTGTGTGTGTGTGAACCCTAATGACTGCATGATGGCTGAATGCTTGAGATCGCATTTTTATTATTTTTCTCGGGCTCAGTGATTAATAAATGTGCTCTTTCTTTGACTCAAGAAAACCTTGTTTGATTGGCTCCTTATTGCTCATAGCTTAAATAGTTAAATACATTCTGATTTGGAAAAGACATATCCTCGTGAAAAAGAAACTTAAACCTTTGTTGTGACCAACCGATGAAGTTGAACAGAGGGGAGCCAGTTCATCCCTTCTCACCTGGTCATAACATCTGATAAAGGAAATAATCCTGGTTGCATCCTAAAAAAAATCCCCCATTTTGTCACATTCATTACCTTTATTAACCACATCCTGAAGAACAGTATACAGAAACCTCTCATCCACTCTGATGCTATGAGTTTTGCTAATTATTGCTCAAGAACAGAGGTCCTCTGTTCATCAGCTCAATTTTCTGACTGTTAATGCAAATATGCTGCACTTGGAATTATTGAAAATCCATGATGCCCCATATAACGTGCACTACACAAATCATGAAGGTTCCCTGGATAGCCATTCCTTTGTGTTTAATTTAATAAATGTAGATAGTGTTAGCCTGAACTCCCACTAGCAACAAATTCTTGCAAGAGCCAAACCCTTCTTACTTGGTTCACACCAAGCATTCATTTTAGGAAAAAAACGAAAAAGAAATCATGCTCAATGGTGCCTCAAGGCTGAAATCCCGCTGAAGCTAAACTCTGCATTCTCCTGGTTTCTTGAAATCGACTCACTTCTCACAGCTGGAGATACATAGCATAGTGCAGGTTTCTCTCTGGACAGAAAATGCCTGACAGTAATAAATATATTAGGGTCTTTCATCAGAAATTTAGTCCTGACACAAAAGATAGGCATTGTAAAAATTGTATCCATATGAGATAAGCAAAGGAACTGTCCTGCCTATACTTTGTTTACTGTTGGATAACAACACAGTGGCGGGGTGTTTGAAAGTGGGAAATTGCCGGCTAAAATTACAGTAAAACATGTATAAATAGCAAAGTGACTACATTTTAAGTTTTAAAGACAAGGAGGACTCAAAATTATTTGATATAGGGTCAATCCAGGAATTTATGCTTGAATGGAGCAGCAATGCTGCACATCTATAACCTACTAGGCAAATGGAGAGGGAAGCTGATCTCACTAGACTCAATGAGGTCAGCATGGGCTCCTGCACAATTTCCATGTGTGCAATGAAGAGGTGCAACTGAATGTTAGGACTCGGAACCCTGAGTGCAGTAGCTCTTAAGGAGCTGCTACTCCAGCATTAAGGCCATGCACTTTACAAAAGCCTGTCACCTAGTAAAACTTCTGGTTTGCTGGAAAATAAAAGATCCATCAGCTGATTTGTGAGTTGGTAGATTCAGGCCACACTAATATGGAAAATGTCACCAGTGGTGGCTTGGTAGGATTCTTTCATGTATCTACTTGGCTATGTGGAAAATTGTCCAGGTATGTCCTCTCCACAAAAAGCAGGACAAATCCAACCTGGTCAATTACCACCCCCTCAGTCTACTCTCATTCATCGGCAAAGTGATGGAAAGTGTCGTCGACAGTGCTGTCAAGTGGCACTTACTCAGCAGTAACCTACTCATTGACACTTGGTTTGGGTTCCACCAGGGCCACTCAGCTCTCAACCGCATTACAGCCTTGGTCCAAATTTGGCCAAAAGAGCTGAACTGAAGAGGTGAGGTGAGAGTGACTGCCTTTGGCATCAAGGCAGCATTTGACCAAGTGTGGCATCAAGGAGCCCTATCAAAACTGAAGTCAGTGGGAATCAGGGGAAAAATTCTCCACTGGTTGGAGTCATACCTAGCACAAAGGAAGATGGTTGTAGTTGTTGGAAGCCAGTCATCTCAGTCCCAGGAAATCACTGCAGGAGTTCCTCAGGGTAGTGTCCAAAGCCCAGCCATCTTCTGTTGCTTCATCAATGACCTTTCCTCCATTATAAGGTGAAAATGAGGATGTTCGCAGATGATTGCACAATGTTTAGCACCATTCACGACTCCTCAGATCTTGAAGCAGTCCGTGTCCATATGCAACAAATTATGGACAACATTCAGGCTTGCGCTGATAAGTGGCAAATAACATTTGTGCCGCACAAGTGCCAGGCAATGACCATCTCCAACATGAGAGAATGTAGCCATCACCTCTTGACATTCAATGGCATTACCATCGCTGAATCCACACTATCAACATCTTGGGGATTGCCATTGGCCAGAAGCTGATCTGGATTCTGGATTAGCCATATAAATACTGTGGCTACAGCAGCAGGTCAGAGGCTAGGCATTCTGTGGTGAGTAACTCACTTCCTGACTCCCCAGAACCTGTCCGCCATCTACAAGGCACAAGTCAGGTGTGTGATGGAATATTCTCAATCTGCCTGGATGAGTGCAGCTCCAACAACACTCAAGAAGCTTGACAGCAGCAAGGTAAAAGCAGCCCCCCTGATTTTCACCACATCCTCCACCTTAAACATTTACTCCTTCCACCACTGACACACAGTGGCAGTAGCGTGTGCCATCTACATGCACTGCAGAAACTCATTGAGGTTCCTTCCAAACCCATGACCTTTACCACCTGGAAGGACAAGGACAGCTGATCCATTGGAACATCAACACCTGCATATTCCCTTCCTAGCCACGCTCCATCCTGACTCAGAATTAAATCAGCGTTCCTTCACTGTCACTGGATCAAAATCCCACAACTCCCTCCCTGGCAGTGCTGTGTGTACCACCATCACATGGGCTGCAGCAGTTCAAGAAGGTGGCTACCACTGCCTTCTCAAGGGCAATTAGGGATGTGGAATAAATGCTGGCCTATGCCCGCATCACGTGAATGAATAAAAAAAAACCTATAGATGCCTACATGGTGATGTATAGGGCTGTCCCCATGGAAGATCTTGTCTGGAGATGAAGCTTGTGGAATCTCCGTGACACACTTGCTCATGAAGTACAGCTAGAAAAGGTGAGTCTCTTCAACATCTTGGGATCAGGCTAAGTATGCACCAGGTGCACAAGCTCCTCTTCCTCCTCCAAATCCATGGCTGCTATTGGGATGCTCAATGGAAGCCCCATTCAAAAGACTGGGTAGTGTTATTGAAGCAGCTGCTGTCAGCACTTGGTGCTGCAGGAAGAAATATTGGCAAAAGGAGCCTTGTAGCATGGAAAACGCCAACAGCAAGTTGTACACTACAGGTAGCACAGATACATCTGTGTGAAAAGCACAACAGTGGTTAAAATGCTGAATTAAGCTGTTAGTTACACCTTTAAAAAAATAAACACTTGAAGGCCAGCGCGGGAAATCTGAACAGTGCTCACTTTAAAGTGGTGACTGGTGCTGATGGAATGAAATGTGAAAAGAAAATTATTTTTATGCTGAGACCCACTAATTAACTACAATTAATAAATATTTAAGAATCACAAATGTTCTGCACAAGGCCTTCAAAATGTAAAAAGATGTTGCTCCCACTGAATTTGGTGTAAAGTTAATCAAGTACTTGGGCCTGTAAGTCTGATTAGGCACTTTACAGCCTTCTGGACTTAACATTGAGTTCAATAACTTCAGACCATGAACTCTCTCTTCTATCTTTACCCCTTTCTCAATCCTTTTTTCAAATTTATTTTTATTTTATTTTATTATATACACACACACACACATATATATATACATAATATATATATATTTTTTATCCTTTTCCCCCAACCACCTCCTCCCTCCTGCCGCTCCCCACCGCTGACAGGACCACCTGTCATTTGTTTCTATGTTGTTCTTTTACAGGGTTCTGACCCTTGTTCTGCCATTAACACACTCTGCTATCTTACCTTTATGCCACTATCCGCACCTTCTTTAGTCTTCACCACTACCATTAACACTTCCTTTGTCTTTGTCTTGCCTTTGTCAATCTCTCCTTAGCCCCCACCTACTTCTGACCTTCTGTTTTGCTCCACCTACTCCACACCTCCTTAAACAGTGTAAACTCCATTTCTACTTCTCTTTAGCTCTGAAGAAGAGTCATATAGACTCGAAACGTTAACTCTGTTTCTCTCTCCACGGATGCTGCCAGACCTGCTGAGTTTTTCCAGCATATTCTGTTTTTGTTTCAGATTTCCAGCATCCTCAGTATTTTGCTTTTGACTTGGGCCTATTTGCTTACTTGAAGCACGCTCCTGAAATGCAGAAGGGCTGCCTATGAGTGCACCATCCTGAATCGGACCTTACAGGTACAGCTAGAGTCCCATTCAATCTGTAAACATTAATTTTCCTTTAAACAAATTACCTATTGTAAATTTTAATAATCTATGTGCCTGTAGGTAAATATGACTATATATTAAATATTGGTGTATGAAAAGTCCTATCAATCAATGCTCTTTAATTAAAAATAATTCTGACTTGGTTAAAATAAGGGTTGTAGTTTGTTTTGATTTCATTTGATTTTCTACTGACACGAATTTAACCATTCTTAAATAACACTTTGAAGCTTCTTGTTGTTTAAAGGGAAATACATCCGTGTAATTCGACTGAGCACCAGGACCTGCTAAACTGCATTCATTATTTTTAGATGGCATTAAAATGTTTGATTAAAATTCGTGACAGTTGTGTGACAGAACATGGTGAATAACTGTTTTGATCATATTTGAGAAAGGTTTAACACTGTGGCTGCCTTCATGCAAAGAATATGTTGTTGAAGTGGCTTGAAGTGAGCTAAAAGGGTTAAATTATACAAATGTAATAGGCTAGGTTTGTATTCCCTTGAGTAGGGAAGATGAAGGGGCAATTTAAAAGAGGTAGTTAAGATGATTAAAGTAGGTGATAGGATAGAGAGACTCGAGAGAAACTATTTCCTCTGGTGGGGTGGGGGGGGTGGGGTGGGGGAGGGGGGGGCGGTGGGGGAGCAGTCTGGAGCAAAGGGAGATTAATTTAAAATTAGACTATTCAGGGGTGATACTGAAGGGCAGTGGAAGTTTGGATAGCTGTTGATACTATGTCAAATTAAAATTTCAAAACTGAGATTGATAGATTTTTATTCAGTAAGGGCATTGGGAGTTATGGAACCAAGTCGGGTAGTTGGAGTTATGATTCAAATCAGCAATGAATGATGAAGTAGGCTCGTAGCCTGAATGGGCTACTCCTGTTCCTGAATATGTTTGTCTGGGTTTGTGTACAACACTGGTGCTTGTTGTCCTCATTGTCCTCATAGGCCTCATTGATATCAAGGACAAACACACTGGACTGACATGCCTCCAAAGATCCTTCCCCTCTTCCCTCAGAGTCTAAAATAACTTCACCAAGCAAACGAGCACAAGTATCGGATGCAAGAATTTGCCAATAAGCTTGGATAGCAATACATTACAGAAATCAGCAAAATAGCAATATACCTTTAGTAGAAAGATCACAACTGAGAGAAAGAACCATTACTATTACATGGTCCCAATTTTATATGGACTTTGAGCATCTGGAGTTCCAAACTCATTATGGGGATATCCAAAAACTTAGACAAAGTCAGTCTGTAAATCAGGCTCACAGTTGAGTTATGAGTTGCATAATGATATTCATCGCACAGGGGAACTGGATCCATAAAAGGAAAACTGCAGTATTATGGGGAAAGAACAGGGCTGTGGGACTAATATGAACTGGCACATGCACAGGCATAATAGGCCGAATAACCACCTCTCTGCTAAGATTCTATGGTGCTTGGAAAGCTTTAGTGGCAGAGCTGATATTCAATGTATAATACATAATGGGCGCTAGAAAGCTCAGCATCAACCCCTATGAATAAATAACTGGAATTTGGGAATAGAATGGAATTTATTCAAGTTTACAGAAGGTGCTAGGGTAAGAAGAATGGTGAACTGTGAAGCAAATGGCAACAAGTTGTAAAAGATCATAGATTGGTGAAACCAGATTTTTCCAAACTGGGGATGTAACCCTGGTTGTTTTGGAGTGAACTGGGTGGGGGGAGGGGGGGGGCTCCAAAACAATAGCACACTTTCTGTCTCCACACCAGGACTCTGTGCAAGTCCTGATGCAGCAACCTCCGTGGGAATTACCGGGGAAGTTTCAACTTCTGATGGGCAATTCCCCTGGACGATCTGAAGGGTTCTCAAAATTCCCACATTTTTTGTATCATCAACAAGGATATGACTTTTGGACTTTTATGGCAGAGGACCCAACTGCTGAGTTAAGTGTAGAACCCTGTAGACAGGAGGCTAGGCCCATGAAGGCCTGGGACTGGACATGCCCGGGCTTATTGAGTGGAGCGTGGATTTGATGCCTGAAACCAGACAACTAGAGGAGACAGAATACGCATTCTTCCCTTTAAAACAATCAGCCCAGAGAAAGATTTCATCTTACACGAAACTAAAGCCCATCAAAATCTTGCATAAATAATCGCTACTAACTACTAAGGCAGGAAGGCAGCAATCAATGCAATTATGCGATCCTATCAATACTCCACATATACAATGGCTTCAGTTCAAGACTAATTATGGGGACAGGAAGACAACGATAAACATCATGCGAGCCCATTAAAAACAACGAGACAACAATCACCTGAAGAAGCCCAAATCAGACAAAGAACTAACCTTGATTTGGTTTCAGATAAGAAATTCGAAAAAACAGTATAACTGGGCCACCAGTTATGAAGGGGGTGTGCAGTTTTGTAAGGTGAGCAGTTTTTGGAGTGGTTGAAGCAGAGTTTAAGCAGGGAGCTGAGCCAAGCGGAGGAAGGAGATCTGGAGGTTTGCAGGCCCGCAGGCAACATCACGGTGAGGGGCACGGGGTGGCAGGCTCAACCGAAGACAACAAGACCGCAACCGCAGCCCTCCACGAAGATCGACCACCCACAGCCGCGACCTCCACCCAACTGAAGAACCTTCGCAGATTCCACAGACCAGGACCATGTGGGGACAGCAGGCCCCAGAGGACACAAAGAGCGTACCCTAAAACTGCAACCGGCTTACCTGGCTGGATTTTGAACTGTCAAGAACCCTGGTTGGTGAGCATGATCCCTGACCTCTCCTAGTTCAATTTAGTTAGGTTTTGGGGGTGGGACAAGGGTAAGGGGATAAGTAGTGTGATTTTCCCTCATTATGCCGTGTGTTCCCCATTCTTAACTAAGTGTACTTTTTAGGTCTGTATAATCTCAGTGTAATCCTAATGTTATAAATTCATTTGTAAATTCAATAAACCCAGTTTTTTTTTCTTGCACCAAAACCAGTTGTCTGCTGCACTTTGTCACAACCCCCAATAAGTCCAAGGTCTAGAACCCAGGGAGTGGGAGTGATTCGGACCGCTCAGAAGTCAGAGGTGAAGCTGACACACACACCACCACCCCCTACATAATGGCGACCGCGGCAAGATCTTGGCAAAAGGGATGCGATGCAGTGGACACTGATTTGGAAGAGAGAACTGTAATGGAAGAGAGGATTTCAAATTACGTGTTCAGTAAGGTGAATATGGAAAAAAAATGGGTCACTAATCTGTTAAAGGCTGGACGCCCGGTAGAGGCTGCAGCTAAATGGACAGAAGGGAAAGATCATAAAAAATCCATTGAAAAGGCAATCTGGCTGATGTGCTTCAAGAAACAGATCCAGCTTTTTTTGGACAGGCTCGTTGAAGCACAGGCAGCTGAGATTCGAGAGTCAGCTCTGGAAGTCCAAACAAAGGCCCTAGCAGGGGAGAAGTTACTGTTAGCATTGCAGGCTCTGAACCAGGAAAAGGTGCAGTTAGTGGGGGAGCATAAGACCCAGCAGGAATATTTACAGTGTCAGGTCACTGAGGCCAAGAACAATGAGCTGGGGTTGCGGGAAAAGAATGCCCGCCTAGCAAGACAAGTAAGAGAGCAGGAGGAGAAAGTAGAAGGCTTACAGGCAGCCTATAAGATAGTGAGCACACAGAGGTTTGAGAATGGAGACCATGGCCCCTGCCAGAAGCAGATAGAGAGTCTGAACCTTGCTCTAAGGACGGCAAAAGGCATGGTGTGCCTCATAAGCCCTAGTGCAGCCCAGGTCAACTTCACAGGGAACCTGGGGAGGATGGTTCAGACACCACAGGTAGTGCCAAGGGACTACCCGGTTGAGGAGCAGGAGGGCCCACGACCCATAGCGCCAAGCTTTAGCGAAATCTGGCAGGAGTGGGGGGTGGAATTAGGGGCAGAAGCTGAGGAGGAAAACCCCCAGCAAGAGAGGCTGCGACTGGGGCCGATGTGCCTGGCCCGGCAGCAAAGGTTCGGCCCGCCCGCTGATAACGGGGATGAGGGACCCCTCCAAAACCAGTTCGTAGTTCCCCATGGCACCCAACAGCTTAGGGCCATGGTAACCCATTTAACTAAACTTGCAGCAAATGGGGATCCCTCGGTCCACTTCAGGGAAGTGGAACAAGCAGAAAGCATCAACGAGTGCAGTGATGCTGAACAGGCCAAAATGCTGCTATTCTCCCTGGAGAGTAAGCTCTTCCAGTCCCTCTCTGACCAATGTAAGATGGGACAGTGTGATTCTGGGGAGCTCAAGGATGAAGTTCTTGAGGCCATGGAGATGAATGAGGGAAGTCCTTTCTCCCGGGTAGAAAAAACAGTGCAGCTCATAGGAGAGTCCCCGCAGGCTTTTGCAGACAGGTTGTGGCTGGTGTATAGGAGCGCATGCAGTGGGACGCCTAACCGGGCTAACCTGGACCAGGATCAGCGGGCCCACTGGCTCCATTGCCTGGTGGCAAACAGTTTGCCACAGGTCAGGGCAGTGGCAGGAATGTGGTTTGACCCAAAGAATTCCCTGACTACCGAACTCACAGTGATCAGACTGTATGGTAAAGGAACCGATGCACACCCAGCAAAAGGGAAAGTGTATGAAATGAAACCCGGCCAGGGTAGGAAGGAGTGGCAACAGGAAGGGAATAACCCTTCCAGCACAAAGCTCAACTGTTATGGGTGTGGGAAGAATGGACACTGGAGGAAGGAGTGTAAGAATCCTTAGAAAGATAACAAGGGAAAGAATTCCTCAACCCCAGCCCAAAAGGCAGAGACAGGAATCTCTCCCGCCACAGTCAAATCATTTTTGGACGCCATGAGAACCCTATTGACTGGCCCAGGGAAGGTAGCAGCCACCACCGGCGCGCTGACCCCATCAGCCCCATCTAACCTACAACCCTGACTAGAGCCAGCGCAGCCTGTTTACCTGTGTTCCCTTACCTACAACTTATGGAAGAGACCCCTCGTTGAGATGGAGTTAGAAGAGGTAAAGGGGACCTATCTGTGGGACATGGGAGCATCATGTACCATGATCCATTCAGCTAACCCCACCACCTCACCACTATCTAACAGGGTCCCATACCATCTGTCGGGATTCACAGGTAAAGAACAGGCTGGCTCATTTTCCATCCCGCTGACCATTCGTTTAGGAACACTCCGCTCTAAGTGGACCTGTATCCTAAGAGGGTGGAAAAGGGATCCTGGGAGCCGACTTTACTGTAGGCCACAGGATCCTAGTGGATTTGAGGAATCACTGCCTAAGGGGGGCAAAAACAGGAAAGGATGGCGGAGTAGTAGTCATCCCAGGGAAACAGGGGAAGGGGACCCTTTGCACCATGAAGCCTAAAGAGGGTTATAACCTCGCACTCATGGTCAGTAATACCCCAAGGGAGTTCCAGGCATTTGTGCGAGCCCACCTAGCCACATTTGCCACACACTAACATGACAGTGGGAGGGGCAACGGGTTCGAGATCAGTGTAGATGGGGACCCAATGGCCCGACCACAAAAGCAATATAACTTCCCCAGGGAAGCGGAGCCAAACATGGAAGCAGCCATGTCCTCCTTAGTGCAACAGGGTGTCCTGAGACCGATAGCCACCCACGTGAATTCTCCACTGTGGCCGGTTAGAAAACCGGACAACTTCTGGAGGGCCACAGTGGACTATCGGGTGCTCAACAGTAACATCCCAGCCTGTGCACCCACGGTAGCAGCAGCTGCCGACCTGATAGGAAGTATCCCAGTATCCACGACCACTTTCATGGTGCTGGATATCTCCAACGGGTTTTGGTCCATCCCTTTAAGGAGAGAGGATCAGTACAAGTTTGCCTTTACCTTTAAAGGGCAACAGTACACCTGGAATGTCTGCCTCAGGGCTTCCACAATAGCCCCAGCATTTTACACCAATGCATGGCAAAGATTTTAAAGGGCTTCAGCCAGCCCAGGCGGCTGGTACAATACGTGGATGACCTGCTCCTATTCACTGATTCGAGAGAGGAGCATGGCCCACTTCTGGCCGAACTGCTGGAACTGCTCGGGCAGGAAGGTTTTAAAGTGAACCCAAAGAAAGCACAGATCGGCCAGCAGGAGGTGAAATTCCTGGGCCTGACAATACGCGCTGGGGAAAGGGCCATAGATAAAGCTGGACGGGAAGCAGTACAGGAGTTATCAGTCTCCAACACAGTCACGGGAGTGAGATCGTTTCTAGGGCTAACCGGGTACTGCAGAGACTTCATTGAGGACTATGCGGCCACAGCAGCCCCTCTGCTCCGACTCCTGCATAAGGGAGTGGAGTGGGTTTGGGATGAGGGGTGCCAGGCAGCATTTGTCAGGCTCAAGAAAGATCTGCAGACTGCACCAGCTCTAGGGGCCATAGATGGAGGGAAAGAGTTCTTCCTGGAGGCAGTAGCCAGCGGGGACAGCCTGAGTGCTGTGCTGCTCCAGGAGCGGCATGGCAAGCTGAGACCGGTGATCTACTCCTCCAGGATACTCACAGGTGTGGAGAGGAGCTACTCCAATTGTGAAAGGCACCTCTTGGCCACACAATGGGCTGTGAAAAGATCGCTGATCTTCACAGGCACCTCTCCCATCACCCTCCTCACCCATCACCCTCCTCACCCAGATGCTCCTGGATGGGAGAATCAAGGATGGGACAGTGAGCAGTGCCTGCATTGCTCGCTGGACCCTGTTTCTCTCACAGATGGACCTAAAAGTAAAAGGGCTCTGCGAGCCAAAGCTCGCAGCTAACCTGGTATATCCTGGAACAGCCCACCGGTGTTCCATAGAAGGGGTTTGGGAAGTAGACATAGGTTTACGGGCCGGGATACACCCCACAGGCTGTGAAATCTATGTGGATGGCTCCAGCACAGTTTCTGCTGGTGAGTGACTAACGGGGTGTGGAGTTTATGACCCAGCGGCAAACCTTGCCCTGGCAATTAAGATCCCCAGCACCATGAGCGCTCAGCAGGTTGAACTGTCTGCGGTAGTGTACGTGGTTACACACCCCGAGATCTTCCCCACCCCATACACGATTTGCTCGGACAGCATGTTCACACGCAATTCGTGTACGGAGTACCTGGCCATCTGGTCCCACCGCGGATACACCTCCGCTGATGGGAGACCCCTCACAGTGAAACTCTTGCTGGAGAAAATCTTAGCAGCAGTGGGGGAGGACGGGGAGGTTTTCATCCATAAGGTGAAAGCCCATTCCTCCGCAGAACCCCGGAGTGAGGGCAACCGGCAGGCCGATGTGCTAGCTAAGGAGAGTGCCCGCACAGGCATTTCTGGGACCCATATGCGTCCCGTCCTATAGCAGCAGTCACGGGTAGGAATGGGACATGGGGGAGTGCAGGGGTAGCTTTAACCCCGGACCTTAAGTCCTCAAGGCAGTCCTCAGTGCAGTGGCAGAAGGGAAAAGGGTAGAGGGCCCTTACATCACAGCTGCCCTCTCTGTAAAGGGAGGCATGCTGTTTAAGGGAGAGCAATGGGTAGTACCGCAGCAGCACAGGAGGGAATTCCTTCAACTGGCCCATGAGGGTCCAGGAGCGGGGCATCCTGGGCCTGAGACCACCTGGCAGCAGGTGGAACAGGCAGGATGGTGGCCAGGACTCAGGGAAGATGTCCGCGAGTTCTGTGCCAGCTGTCTGGTGTGTGCTGCTAACAACCCTGACCCACACCAAAGGAAGGTACCTATGGGACACATCAGGAGGGTAGAGGGACCTTGGCAGTGAAGTTGCGGTCGGAGGCTGATCGCAGGCGGCGGGCGGGCCGTTTCCCGGCCATTCCTGGGCCCACCAGCTGTGCCCGCCAGATGACCCGAAAATCCTGCCCTAAGTTTATTTACAATATACTCAGCAGCAACTACACATGAGTTTTCAACTCCAACTCTACCTCTACAATGACTCCTGAGGTAGCCCGCGCTACTCTCCTATTGGTTACTACTGGTCATGTGATCTTCCTTAACAAGTATTATTCTTCAAAGTACTTTGCACACTAAAGAGAAGCATAATTACTATACCCCGACTCTGCTCCTTTGCAACTGAGCTCTACGAGGGATGCTGCATTCTGCATTTCGAGGAAAGCTGGGCTTGGAAGTCCTGGCAAGGAATGAGGAGCAGTTTCGAGTCGGGGGAAAGTTTGAATGGAGTGGCAATCAAGGATGATTGTCGCTCCTCGGAAGGTCCAGGCCCCATTTGCCAGGCCTTCTGAGCCCAGCTTTCCCAGAAATGCAGAGCACAGTGTCCCTCGGAGAGCTTTGTCACAGCACTTCAGAGTCGGGTGGAAGACAGGACACGCCCCCTTAATATGGCTCTAGCTGCCTATGTAAGGTTAAAGATCCAGTGTAAATGTTCACGAATGGGTGAATGGATGAACGCTTGTGAATGGATGAGTGGTGACTGGATGAATGAGTGAATGAGGGTGGTAGATAGTTGAGGTAAGTGGGTAGGTGGGTTGGGTGGCAGATGGGTGAGGTGGCAGCTGTGTGAGGTGGTATGTGGGTGAGGTGGCAAGTGGGTAAGGTGACAGATGGATGAGGTGGCAGATGGGAGAAGTGGCAGATGGGTAAGATGAAGGTGGGTATAGTGGCAGGTAACTGAAGGGTAGTTGGGTGGTTGGGGGGTATTTGAGTGGTTGGGGGAGTAGACGGATGGCCTGGGGCTGTAGTTGAGGGATCGCGGGGGTAGTTGGTGGGGGGGATGTCAATGTGATTGATTGGCGGGGTCAATTCTGTAGTTAACCTGAAGTTAGACTAGGATTTTTTTTGTCTAACATTTCCTGGGTAACTATTCACGTAAGTACATCAGAACTGTCCAAGATCTCCAACTCTACTTCAGATTTGGAGACTTTTGTGGAAAGCCCCAGGGAACAGGGGAATTGTCATCGGGAGTTGAAATTTCTTGGGCATTTCCCACAGAGGTAAATGCATCAGGGCTTCCTGACCGGCATTTCTAGTCATATGCCCTGTCTCTGACGATCCAAAGAAAGGAAGATTTGGGCCAATAAGTCCATTTGTAACACTTCCTAAACTCTCAGGCTGATTCACAACTTTTTCATCCTGTATACAACTTTAATCTTCAATAAAAGCAAAATACTGCAGATGCTGGAAATCTGAAACAAAAACAAAAATAGCTGGAAAAACTCAGCAGGTCTGACAGCATCTGTGGAGAGGAAAACAGAGTTAACATTTCGAGTCCGTATGACTCTTCATCAGAACTAAAGAGAAATAGAAATGAGGTGAAATATAAGCTGTTTAAGGGGGGTGGGACAGGTGGAGCTTGATAGAGGGCCAGTGATAGGTGGAGGCAAAGGAGAGGTTGCCAAAGATGTCATAGACAAAAGGACAAAGGGGTGTTGATGGTGGTGATATTAGCTAAAGGATGTGCTAATGGTGACATCAAGGGTAGAAAGCAGGACGAGTAAGTGACAGATAGCCCTAGAAGGGGTGGGGTAGGGGGAAGGGATCGAAATAGGCTAAAAGGTGGAGATAAAACAATGGATAAAAATACATTTAAAAATAATAATAGAAATAGGTGGGAAAAGAAAAATATATTAAAAGAATATAATAATTATTAGAAAAAAGGGGATCAGAAAGGGGGTGGGGATGGAGGAGAGAGTTCATGATCTGAAGTTGTTGAACTCAATGTTAAGTCCGGAAGGCTGTAAAGTGCCTAGCCGGAAGATGAGGTGCTGTTCCTCCAGTTTGCGTTGAGCTTCACTGGAACATTGCAGCAGGCCAAGGACAGACATGTGGGCATGAAAGCAGGGTGGTGTGTTGAAATGGCAAGTGACAGGGAGGTCTGGGTCATGCTTGCAGACAGACCGAAGGTGTTCCGCAAAGCAGTCACCCAGTCTGCGTTTGATCTCTCCATTGTAGAGGAAACCGCATTGGGAGCAGCGAATACAGTAGACTAAATTGAGGGAATGCTGCTTCACTTGAAAGGAATGTTTGAGCCCTTGTACAGTGAGGAGGGGGGAAGTAAAGGGGCAGGTGTTGCACCTTCTGTGGTTGCATGGGAAGGTGCCGTGGGAGGGGGTTGAGGTGTAGGGGGTGATGGAGGAGTGGACCAGGGTGTCCCGGAGGGAACAGTCCCTACAGAATGCCGACAGGGTGGGGTGAAGGGAAGATGTGTTTGGTGGTGGCATCATGCTGGAGTTGGCGGAAATGGCGGAGGATGATCCTTTGAATGCGGAGGCTGGTGGGGTGATAAGTGAGGGCAAGGGAGACCCTATCATGGTCCTGGGAGGGAGAGGAATGTGTGAGGGCGGATGCATGGGAGATGGGCCAGAAACGGTTTAGGGCCCTGTCAACCACCGTGGGTGGAAAACCTCGGTTAAGGAAGAAGGAAGACATGTCAGAGGAACTGTTTTGGAAAGTGGCATCATCAGAACAGATGCGACGGAGGCGAAGGAACTGAGAGAATGAGATGGAGTCCTTATAGGAAGCAGGGTGTGAGGAACTGTAGTTGAGATAGCTGTGGGAGTCAGTGGGCTTGTAATGAATATTGGTGGACAGTCTATCACCAGAAATTGAGACAGAGAGGTCAAGGAAGGGAAGGGAAGTGTCAGTGATGGACCATGTGAAAATGATGGAGGGGTGGAAATTGGATCTTAAACCTGAGATAGGAGATGTCCAGTCTTCCCTTCCCCGAAGTTGGTCATGCTGTCATTGTGGCTGGGAAATTCCTTGGATTTGCTCCCCTCACCGTCATTACTTTGACAAAAGTGCACCAAAAACCCTGTTTACACATGGAAAACCTCTTCCTTCACGTTTCCAGTAAAGTAATGCTAGCGAATGATGAGCAGATTCAAGGAATTTCCCTGTCAGTGAATTCAATAACTTGACCAGGAATCATATCAAAACCCTAGAGTGCAAGAAAACAGAACTAAAATAGCTAAAGTGACAGAACTGCTAAGGGAGTCTGGGTTACCAGCTATATCTACACTCACAGCAAAAAGGGGATTAAATTGGATAAACCCTGAAGACGGGCATAGAGTTTGTAATTCACGACTAACCCATGTTTATAAAAACAAAAAAAAACAAAAAAACTGCGGATGCTGGAAATCCAAAACAAAAACAGAATTACCTGGAAAAACTCAGCAGGTCTGGCAGCATCGGCGGAGAAGAAAAGAGTTGACGTTTCGAGTCCTCATGACCCTTCAACAGAACTGAGTAATATTAGGATAGGGGTGAAATATAAGCTGGTTTAAGGTGGTGGGGGGGAGAGAAGTTGGGGGGAGGTGGGATGGTTGTAGGGACAATCAAGCAGTGATAGGAGCAGATAATCAAAAGATGTCACAGACAAAGGAACAAAGAGGTGTTGAAGGTGGTGATATTATCTAAACGAATGTGCTAATTAAGAATGGATGGCAGGACACTCAAGGTACAGCTCTAGTGGGGGTGGGGTGGAAAGACTAACAGGGCATTAAAGGTATAGATTTTAAAATAATGGAAATAGGTGGGAAAAGAAAAATCTATATAAATTATTGGAAAAAAACAAAAGGGAGGGGGAAGAAACAGAAAGGGGGCGGGGATGGAGGAGGGAGTTCAAGATCTAAAGTTGTTGAATTCAATATTCAGTCCGGAAGGCTGTAAAGTGCCTAGTCGGAAGATGAGGTGCTGTTCCTCCAGTTTGCGTTGGGCTTCACTGGAACAATGCAGCTAGCCAAGTACAGGCATGTGGGCAAGAGAGCAGGGTGGAGTGTTAAAATGGCGAGCAACAGGAAGGTTTGGGTCTTTCTTGCGGACAGACCGCAGGTGTTCTGCAAAGCGGTCGCCCAGTTTACATTTGGTCTCTCCAATGTAGAGGAGACCGCATTGGGAGCAACGAATGCAGTAGACTAAGTTAGGGGAAATGCAAGTGAAATGCTGCTTCACTTGAAAGGAATGTTTGGGCCCTTGGACGGTGAGGAGAGAGGAAGTGAAGGGGCAGGTGTTGCATCTTTTGCGTGGGCATGAGGAGGTGCCATAGGTGGGGGTTGAGGAGTAGGGGCTGATGGAGGAGTGGACCAGGGTGTCCCGGAGGGAACGATCCCTACGGAATGCCGCCAGGGGGGGTGAAGGGAAGATGTGTTTGGTGGTGGCATCATGCTGGAGTTGGCAGAAATGGCGGAGGATGATCCTTTGAATGCGGAGGCTGGTGGGGTGATTAATGAGGACAAGGGGGACCCTATCATGTTTCTGGGAGGGAGGAGAAGGCGTGAGGGCGGATGCGTGGGAGATGGGCCGGACACGGTTGAGGACCCTGTCAACGACCGTGGGTGGAAAACCTCGGTTAAGGAAGAAGGAGGACATGTCAGAGGAACTGTTTTTGAAGGTGGCATCATCAGAACAGATGCGACGGAGGCGAAGGAACTGACAGAATGGGATGGAGTCCTTACAGGAAGTGGGGTGTGAGGAGCTGTAGTCGAGGTAGCTGTGGGAGTCGGTAGGCTTGTAATGGATATTGGTGGACAGTCTATCACCAGAAATTGAGACAGAGAGGTCAAGGAAGGGAAGGGAAGTGTCAGAGATGGACCATGTGAAAATGATGGAGGGGTGGAGATTGGAAGCAAAATTAATAAATTTTTCCAGGTCCCGACGAGAGCATGAAGCAGCACCGAAGTAATTATCGATGTACCGGAGAAAGAGTTGTGGGAGGGGGCCAGAGTAGGACTGGAACAAGGAATGTTCCACATACCCCATAAAGAGACAGGCATAGCTGGGGCCCATGCGGGTACCCATAGCCACACCTTTTATTTGGAGGAAGTGAGAGGAGTTAAAGGAGAAATTGTTCAGTGTGAGAACAAGTTCAGCCAGACGGAGGAGAGTAGTGGTGGATGGGGATTGTTCAGGCCTCTATTCAAGGAAGAAGCTAAGGGACTTCAGACCATCCTGGTGGGGGATGGAGGTGTAGAGGGATTGGACGTCCATGGTGAAGAGGAAGCGGTTGGGGCCAGGGAACTGGAAATTGTTGATGTGACATAAGGTGTCAGAGGAATCACGAATGTAGGTGGGAAGGGACTGGACAAGGGGAGAGAGAAGGGAGTCAAGATAACGAGAAATGAGTTCCGTGGGGCAGGAACAGGCTGACACGATCGGTCTGCCGGGACAGTTCTGTTTGTGGATTTCGGGTAGGAGGTAGAAGCGGGCCGTCCGAGGTTGGGCGACTATCAGGTTGGAACCTGTGGGAGGAAGATCTCCAGAGGAGATGAGGTCAGTGACAGTCCTGGAAACAATGTCTTGATGTTCAGTGGTGGGTTCATGGTCCAGGGAGAGGTAGGAGGAAGTGTCTGCGAGTTGACGCTCAGACTCTGCGAGGTAGAGGTCACTGCGCCAGACAACAACAGCACCACCCTTGTCAGCGGGTTTGATGACAATTTTGGGGTTGGACCTGAGAGAACGGAGTGCAGTAAGTTCAGAGAGAGTCAGATTAGAATGGGTGAGAGGAGCAGAGAAATTGAGACGACTAATGTCACGCCGTTTGTTCATTGCAGTTCGGTGAGCAACATTTTAAATTCATGCTACTTGGTGTTTTGAATAATTGTTGCGTGCAGCCATCGCTACTCCCATCGTTTCAATTGCTGCACACAGGAGGCTGGATTATCACAAATCGCTAGTGCTACTTAAAGGCAGACTACATCCCTTAAAGGGGAGATGCATTGTGGCTGCATGAAGTGGTGAGCCCTTTGAAAAGTGAATTTATGCTGCGATACTTTGAGGAATGGCGGAACATGTGAGATATAAGCACTAAGATTTCCTGATAATGTACTAGTGGCCCTTGTGCAAGGTGTGAAAAGAAGGAGAGACGTCTTGTATCTGCAAAGGGGCAGGAGGCCCTCCAGACAGATGCTCAGGAGGCAGTAGTAAGATGTATTGCCAGAGGACAATGCCAAGAGTGTCGCTCCAAGAACATGGATGCAGTGCAGGGAAAGTTTAATAATTTGACCTGAGATGTGAATGTGACTGAATTCATCTTCAAATGGCATGAGTAGCCTCATCCACTGCTCACCTCTCTGCACCCCCTTCACCCACTACTACACACTTAGCACTGTTACAAGCTTCACACCCACAGCTCACAACTCGCACACACTGGCAGTTATTTACCCAGGACTGCCACATCACCCTACATATTGTGGGACACTCATTAACACTAATCACTCTTTCTTGCAGCAGATGACAGCAGCACAGAACTGCTGGAGGACAAGCACTCTTGCATGTTTTAACTGCCGTGGAGGAGGCCACTGGTGGTGCTCAATGAAGCTATCTGCTTACCTAAACCTCCTTCTCTCAACCTACTTCTCCCTCATCCCTCAATCTCTTCTGTCTCATATGATGCAGGTGGTACAATCACACACTTCTTACTTTCTCTTCTCCCCTCAACACAGCCCAACCTTGTCCATTTTTCATTTCAGATACCCAAGGACTGGAATCCCCCAGTCAGAGGTTGAAATGGAAGAAGACAGTTCAGAGATTGACTCTACTTGCATTTAAGAGGCTGGAATAGAGGAAAGATTTACCAAGTGGGGAGGCATTGGGCAGAAGCATGAAGGAGCCAAGGCAGGAGCAAAAGATAATGTGGTTGTAATAGCTTGCAGGAGGTTGCATACCAGTTCTGCTGCAGAGGAGTCAGGTGAGGACTTCAATGGCCTAGGGTACAGTAGAAGGCTAATGGGTGTACATAACTAAATGCTTGGTGCACTGGAGCGATTGCCAGGAAGCCTGTGCAAAATGCCAAGGAGTATGGAGAGACAAGCACTAATTTGGCATTGGCTTTGTGCAGAGCTTGGGTCCATCCTTTCCAAACTAGAATAGGCACTAACCTCCTTCAATACACTTGTGAAATTCACAATGAAACATCATTTGATGGTCGATATTGCAGCTTCCATTGCAGCATTAGCAGCTTCCATCAAAGGCCTGAGTACTGCAGTGGCTACCTTGCAGGTTCAGCCTGGTGTCATGGCTCTGGTTACCGCTGTTCAAAGGGGTTTTCAGGGAGTCACAGCAGTCCATCAATCTGCTCTCCAAAAAAATCAGCAGAATTGTTGGTGTATCCCCTAGGAGAATGGCAGTCACTCCATGGATTACAAACCTGCTATCCACTCTCAGAATTACAGCAATTATGCCCTCATCTGCTGCTCTGTCAATAGCCTGCTTGCGGTCTGTAAACTAGCCAGGCCTGTCTGCTGTAGCGTAGCAGAGATGGTGCAGCCTGAAATGAGGGCCTTCTAGGCCCAGAGCTGCTCATGGTCACCCTCCAAGACCATCTGCAGTCCCCTCAGTTGATGGCCAGTAGCCTTCCATATGCTGCAGCCACTGGAGAAGCACCCAGGAGGTGATGGTAGGAGCATTAGGATGGGTAGAGGTACATAGAAGAGGCACTAAGGGAATACACAAGGGTGATTAGTTTATCTGTATATGCATTAGGCCGTGATTTTTGTTATAAATCTGAATTGGAATATGCATTTTATGGTGGTTTTATTTTTGTGCTGTCAAAAGTGGATCTGGGATGGTCAATGATAGAGGAAAGATAAGGAGTGGGGACTTTTGGTGAATGAGGAGCTGTGGTTGAAGTTTTTGGTATCACTCAGGAATAATCTGATCATTTAGAACCCAGGCAGACAGGGTCCATGTTGTATCCTCCCTTCCTGTTCATGTTTTTCCATTTCATGTTGCACTTCATGCTCTTCTTCCACCTCCTCGTCCTTGTGCTCCTACTCTTCAGCTTCTCACCTGTGAGATGGCAGCAATAGCTGTTCCCTCATAATGGCCAGGGCATGGAGCATGCCACCACAAATCTTGATACCATCTCAGCTGAGTATTGCAGGGCACCTCCAGAGCAGTCCAGGCAGTGGGAGTGTTGCTTATGGATGCCAATGATGTGCTCTTCCTTGTGGCAGCATGGTTCTCATTGTAGGTTTGCTGTGTACATCTATGTGGGTTCCAGACTGGAGTCACAAGCCATGTCAAGAGTGGATAACTCTTGTCGTCCAGTAGTCAATGTTTGACTAGCTGCTGTGTGTCAAATACAGCTGGCACTGAGGGCTGCTGCAGAGTGAAGGAACCATGGCTACAGCCAGGATAAGGGGTATTCATCTGGATAAAGTGCTGCTTCTGGTCACACGCCAGCTGATATTAAGGGAGCAAAATCTCGCTTGGTTCACAAAAAGGGCTAAGTTGATATTAGGGGCACCCAAGGCAAAGTATTTGCAATCAATGGTACTTTGCACCATAGGGAAGACTGCCATCCATGCAAACTTTTGCATTTGCCCTGCCTGCATGTCTCTTGGAGGAGGGAATGAGATGAAATTGTTGTCTGTGTATAGAGATCCTCAGTGATCTCCCATATTTAGCAGTTCACTGTAAATTGTTAGATGTTGGTTATACCTCAGGAGCAGCCTGAAAAAAGTTAGATGCATAAAAGTAAACAGCTGTGGTTTGAGGCTGCATTTGTGGCTGCAGCAATTCAGTCACAACTTCTTTTGTGAAGCAAAGATTTCTCATGCATTAGTCCTCAATCAAGTTGAGATAAGAGAATTTTACGAGAAAAACTTCATCTGCCCTCCTGCTGAGTGGCTTTTTAATCTCTCTTCCTCCCTCTTCTAGCAACTTATCCTGCTCTGCATGGCTTTTCTTCATTCTCCCAGTCATGTTCAATGCCCAGATGAAGAGATGCCAGGCCACCCAAGTCTGGCGGCAACTAGTTTCAGCAGAAGATTTTTAAAGTACTCGAAGACCAGCCAGACCATTTCCTGTAGAGTATTCAAACTTTAGCCAAGTGTAGAAGAGTACCAAAAACTCATGGAATTGCACCCGCAGCTAGAAAAATAATCCAGCAATAAAATGCTGGTAGGGGTCCTTCATTTCATTTAACATTGACCAGGATTTTACACTAGGCAGGGGGGAAGGGGGGTGATGTCAATGGAAGCAGAAGTGTATAGCACACCCATCCAGCCCAGGCCCATGGTTCTGCAGCGATTAAGTACTTGCCAGCCAATTAGTGGCAGACCAGCAGGACTGCCGGCAAATTGGAGGCCATGGGCATGTTTTCAGGCGGTAGACAATCAGGAGAGAGGAGCTGCAATTGAGCAGGTTAAAGGACTGCTGACTGTTTGCATCAGGACAATGGAGGGGCTGCTTCAGAAAGGTTAAAAATCTACTGCAGGTAGAAGGGCTACCAACATCCTTGTGAGCCCAGCCTTCCTGAGCACTCACCATGACTTTTGTCTGTTTACCCAGGTCTCCACCCACCAGTACTGATTGAGAAAAGGCAATAAGACCGCTTACCTGGTGCAGTGCCAGAAGCATGGTCACAGCTGGCCCCACAGTTTTATGATGACTCCCTGGGTTCCCTACTCCAGGCTGTGACTGAATGGCAGGAGATTCTCCTCCTGCAGAAGAAGAAGAGAAGACATATCCATCTAACCAAGCAAGCCTGGCTGGAGGCGGCAGAAGAGGTCAGTAGCTTGGGGCCATCTGTGGGACTCAGCTACATTGCCACAAAAGGGTGAACGACCTTCTCTGTGAAGCAAGGGTAAGAGAGGATCCTGACTCTTGATGTGGGCACATACCTATGGAAGGTTGTGTATCTGTTGTGAGTGAGATCTGTTAGACAGGGAGTGGCTGAATGGTCATCACGCACCTGCAATACCAACTCAAGGAGCCTCGACACCCTGTCAGGCATTTGGGGGCTGGGATGTGAAGGTGGGAAAGGTTAAATGACACGGTAGGAGCTTTGTGACATGGGAGTCAGGGCAGGGGTGGTGAGCATTCAAGGGAGCATCTCTTGGCACTGGGAGGGAAGGGCGTGGTGGTGTGGTGAAGGAGCATGGCTGGGATAGAGGAAAGGATGGGTGTATATGTGTCAATGTCTGGAGATGACCACCTCTATGACAAGCGAGTGTTGTGGGAGATCTCTGTCCAATATACAACTATCTTTGCCCAATCTTCATCTACATTGGTGAATAATGCTCATCTTTGCGCTTTCTTCAACAGATCAGTCATCATCCCTGAGGGACCAGTTTTGACCTCTGAGGAAGAGGAGGGGCACTCAAAGGGTGCACTATGCTCTCCTTGCTGTGCACCTTCCACCAGCTCAGACATTTACACCTTGGTGAGCATGCGTGTGTCAGCTGAAATGGTAGCATCCTTCAAGCACCACAAAATCAAGCTGCCGTCCAGGTGACAGCTCAGGTCTCTGACTCTTGGAAGAGTATGGAAGTCCAGTACAATGCTGAGCCCTAGGCAGATGATGAGTCTCCGGAATCATCCATGAGATGGCAGTTATTGGATGTCCAACAGGAGGTATGTGAAGATCTGGTGGATCTTCCAGAGGGTGTGTGCATTCTGACAAAGACAGTGGGGGAGACTATTCAGGCCATGAGTCCTGCACCCTCCCTCTTGTCTGCATGCATTGCTTCCTCCATTGAGAGACTGGGATTCTAATGGACAGCCAGAATAAGCAGCACATTAATGGGAAAAGAAGAATACCACAGGTGCTGGAAATCTGAAATAAAAACAGAAAATGCTGGAAATATTCAGCAGGTCAGGTAGCACCTGTGAAGAGAGAAACAGAGTTAACATTTGAGGTTGGTGATCTTTCATCAGAAAGGGGAAAAGTTAGAGATGGACTAAGTTTTGAGTATGGGGTGGGTGCGACAAGGACTAAAGGAATGTTTGTGATAGGGTGGAAAACTGGTGAAACTGAATGACAGAAGAGTTGGGGCAGAACTTTACGGCCCTGTTTCGATGGGGATGGGGTTGTAAAATGCGGCGAGCCATTATAAACCTCATTGACTTCAGCGGGAACGTAAAATCCCGCTGCCGTAAAATTTTGCCCTTAGTCTTGCAGGCCAAAGAGAATGGTGATAGGGCAACTGAAACAAAGAAACAAAAGATGCACCCAGAGCAGGTGTGCTGCTGCCTAAAAGCAAAAATAAAAGAAAAACCAAAATATGCAAAGAGAAGGAAACAGAATGGGGGAACAGAGTTTACGGCCTGAAATTGTTGAACTCAATGTTGAGTCCGGAAAGCTGTAAAGTGCCTAACTGAAAGGTGAGGTCATGCTCCTCGAGCTTATGTTGAGCTTCACTGGAAGTGCAGCAGGCCAAGGACAGAGATGTCAGAGTGAGGACAAGGTGGAGAATTCAAATAACAATCCACCGGATTCTCAGGATCTTGCGTGCAGACTGAAGTGTTCCACAAGTGGTCACCCGATTTGTGTTTAGTCTCCCCAATGTAGAGGAGACTACATTTTTGAGCAGAAAATACAGTAGACTAAATTGAAAGAAGTACATGTAAATTGCTGCTTCACTTGGAAGGAATGTTTGGGGTCTTGGACGGTGAGGAGAGAGGAGGTAAAAGGGCAGGTGTTTCATCTCCTGTGTTGGCATGAAAAGGTGCTGTGATAAGGGGATGGGGTGTTCAGAGTGTTTGAGGAGTGGACCAGGGTATCATGGAGGGAATGATTCCTTTGGAATGATGAAAGGAGAGGGTAGGGGAAGGTGTGTTTGGTGGTGGCCTCGGTGGAAATGGTGGAAAATGATTCTTTGAATTATGGAGGATGATGTGGTGGAAAGTGAGGAAAAGGGGAACTCTATCGTATTTCTGTGGGGGAGGGAGGGATGAGAACAGAAGTGCAGGAAATGTGGCGAACGTGGTCATAGCCCCTGTCAATCACACTGGTGGGATGGGGGGGAGTGGGGGTAGAATCCTCAGCTGAGGAAAAATTGAAGACATTTCAGAATGCTGTGTTGAAGGTTGAATCTTTGGAACAGATGTGATGGAGATGGAGAACTGGGAGACTGGAATGGAGACCTGAAAAGGTGAAGGGTGTGAGGAAGTGTCGTCAAGGTAACCGTGGGAGTCAGTGGGCATAAAATGAATATTGGTTGATAGCCTATCATCAGAAATGCAAACAGAGAAGTCAAGGAAGGGAAGGGAAAGTGGATGTGAAGCATTAAATTTGTTTATTTCTTCACAGATGTTGCGTGGCCTGCTGAGTATTTCCAGCATTTTGTTTTCATTGCACATTCATGGGATGGTGACAGCATCTCCTCCGCCCCTCTGTCAGTGATACCAGTGCCTCATGGTGTCATGGTGACAGAAGAGGGTCCTGCCACTGGGGAGAGGGCCCTCACAATGTCCGAGCCCTCATGGTCCTAGGCAACTTGAGCACGCCCATCCAGATCAACAGGGTATCAGGGTCAGCTACCTGACTCCAGCGCAGCTGGCAGTGAAGGGGGAGCACCATGGCACAGCACACTTAAATGAATCAGAAAGTCACTGTAGACACACATGGGCTATCAGTTTTATGTTTTAAGTTGAATGTTTTGTTGTTCTGATGCACTTTATTAGATGATTGTCACCTATTATGGTTGCGTCATCTTTGTGAGGGATTTCACGACTACATTATAACAATAAGCAAGCCATAGCTGCTTTTGATGGACATCAGAGGCTGGCTCAATGAGAAGTGTGTTGGATTAGGCCTTTGGGATGTTGGCAATGTATTGTCAATTGGGGTTAATGGACATAAGATGGTGGTTCCTTACTGCTAGTGGGGTAGGCTTCCAATTTATTATGTGAATTGCCTCATTATTAGGGACTCCCACATATCCCTGATAGCCTTTCACTGCTGACCCTCATGTGGTAGGACATACTGGCCTGGATGCCATCTCCCTGATAGCCATTGGCTGCTGACCTAGCTTGCTGATCTGGATCCTAATGTTCTGCTTCTGAGTCATCATTGGATTCTTCATCTGTGGAGACTTGCTGGCTGATGATGTCTTCACATGTCACCTCTTTAACAGATAGCCATGGTCTCCAATTACCCAGCCACCTAGTTGCGCTGGTGGTGCAAAGAGTTGTGGCACCTAGGAGTGCCTGAGAATATATGCATTGTATGAAGGGTAGCGCGCACACACTTGCAGGATCCAAAAGCAGTGGGAGCACATTAAGAGAGCAAAATCCCATTCGGCTGACAAATGACCCTGGCTGAACCACAGGTGTCTTGACGGCACAAACATACAACCAATTGCTCCTTTCACTTTAGAGAATCCCGCAATGGCCCCAAATCCTCTTGCTCTCTCTGTCTGGTTGACCTCATCAGTGGTGAACTTGATGTAGTTATCAACTCTCCTGAAAAGTGCACCAGTTACAAGCCTGGTGCAATGATGTGATTGAGCACACAGATCTCCTGTTGATCCTTGAAAAGATCCTGAGGCAGAGAAATTCAAGACCACCATGACCTTCAGTGCCACAGGCACTGGTTGGCCACCCACACAATTTGAACGCATTTCCCCTGCAAGCAAGCTGCAAATAGGTGTGACTGCCTCCCTAGGGAGACAGCCACCTAAAACATTGGCGCTTCAACATCTGGAGGTAATCTGAGCACTGCCTGTACACCTTACCTTCAGAGTAAGCTGTTCTCCTTGGGCGGCCCTGCCCATGTTTCTTTCTGAGACATTCTGGCCCTTCAGTGTCACGCCCTGCAAGCTGTTCCCCCTGGCCAGCTGCCCTCCTCTCTCTCTCCTTCTCCTTCTCTCATCCTTGTTTGAGGAGCCTTCACTGGAATGCACTATTCTCATGGCCCCCACTCTTTGTGACTCCTTTGTGTTAGCCTGCCCTGAAAGGGTCTCTCTGTGACTGTAGCCCCTCTTCAAACTCACTCCCTTCCGGATGCATCATTCAGTGGTGTGCACAAAGTGACCTGAAACAAATTCTTTCACCTCTAATGCAGTCTCGATTGCAACCTCAAACTCTTCACTGTCCTCTTCTCATCGGCTCTTATATCTTGCCTTTGTGCCGCTGAGTCGACCCTCTCTGCAGCAATTGCCTCCGCAATGTGCAACCCGTGCATCCAGCGTAAAATTGCACAGGCAGGCAGTGGAAAATCAAGGACAGTTGGTATTTTGATTGCCTCAAACATCTCTTAATTTGCCTTTATTGGAAGGTGGACAGACTTCATGTCCTGCTCACTTTCTGTATTGTTGCAGTCGGGAGTCATGATGTTGGGACCAAACCTGACATCACAATGCCTGATATTACAGATAAGTGGGATGGACAGCTGTCCAAACGGTAAGCATAAAATTCTGCCCAGTTGCGTTCAGCTGTGTGAGGTTAAGACACGCCCATTCAGCTGGTTTCTGTCATCATCACGCTGGGATGCATGCTTCTGATGATCGCTATAGCTGTGTGTGTGCAAACCCCTTTACCAAGCGGGAACCCTCCACATTTCCTGTCTGAAGTGTGCACCGCACCTCAGGCCCATTTTAAACCTTATGTGGCTGCATAGTGCCTAAAAATCTCTCACTATGCAGCCTAATCTTGCCCTCATTCTGTTTCTTTGGAAGAGCGGTTCAAGGATGACACATGTATCTCCATAAGGGTTATTGCTAAAACAGTTTAGGAACCTCTGGATTAAATAAATATATTGAATAATGGCATATTCAATTTAATATAAAATGCATTGTCCCACAATTTGGACATATGAATGGTGGATCTACAATTTACGTGGAGGCTGGAGTGGGGGTGGGGGCGGGTGGTGGTGGGTAGATGAATAAAATAATTTTGAGATCTAGATGTACGTCATTAAAAGACAGGTGCAAAAAACAGTGAGAAAAGCCTAATATTTGATGTCATCATAAGTGCTACTACAGTTATATAAAGTACGGGTCAGCATGCCCTTGGAATACTGGGATAATCTTCTGACTTTATTCTTATGGTGAGCAACCTCACCTGTCAGCAACATATATCAGTTATCCAGGTGCACAAAATTAATGCATTCTCAAATTTCTAACATGTGCTTCTGGCAAGGTCTCTCACTGGGAGCACAATACCAGAAAATTGCCCTTACAGTGTTCAGTTTTGGTTGTCCCAAAATAGAAGAATGCATTGAACTTGTGCAAATTCAGAGATGATTAACTAGGATCATTACCTGCAAAGAAGGGACAAAGTTATGATGGGAATTATTTTTCATGGGGATGACAAGAAGTATTGAAGCATATTGATACAGTAGAAAGGAAATGACTGTTTCCTGTAGCAGGGAAATCCTGAACAACAGTGAGCCTGAGTTAAACCGGTTAAAAGTACTTCAATGAAAATCTTCTTCAGATTAGCAGTTGTGAGAATATAGGGGGCACTCCCCACATAATTGCAAATCAATCGAAGTATTTAAAAGGGAAAGATACCTCCTTGAAAAGTAAGAGTATTAAGGGATATCAGGTTGAGACTTCACCTTTGAAGGGTCTTGCTTGATAGAAACACAAATTGGAAAATTGGACATTAAGGTCAGCGCAAGTGATTTGTGGCGCTTTGGATTTGGTGCTGAGGATCAGGGGGGCTGGCCTCCATGCTTGATTTCCCAACCTGTGCTCCCCACCTAGCACAGGCTGTCTGAACATTTACCTATGCCTCTTCTATTGTTTCTATCTTACTTCACAATAAGCAACTTATTTAAACTCATAACATGTTCAAATGTTGCAGCAGTGACTGGAAAAAATAGTTACATCAATACAGGTCATTTCACCTGCCTGGAAAATTTGAAATTGTTTTGCAGCTGCAGATAGCTCCAGAGTAGGTTGGGAATTTCAAAGGCCCATCTTCATCTTTCCCCACCTCCATTCTTTTGTGGAATCAAACATACAAATAAAATAGCTGTTTATTTAGACTTAAGGCCTTCATGTACCTGATGGCACAGGAGACAAAAAAAACATGTGTTTGTTTCTGTTTCCATAGCTAATATTTCCTGGAACAAGTCACTAGCCTGTTAACAGGGGCTACAGCTTGAGAGGTGCCACTCAAGCATAGCTGACTGTTTCATGTATAAGGACAGCAGTCATTTTCAGTGTCTGTCTCTTTTAGAGGCTTTATTGAACTGATCTAAGATGTCTGCCTCCAGAGGCAACTTCATGGCATAGTCACATGACTATGGAAAGCCAGATGTGTCAATCAGGCTGGTTACATTCCGAAACCCAAACATCCCCTTTTCATATCGAACAAAAGATACAAACATCCCCCTTTTCCTAGTGAACAAAAGACACATTTGCATGCACGATCCTATGTGACTGTGAGTTACCCAAGTTACCCACTATACAGCCACTGTTCTCATGCATTAACAGCTGTTTGTTTTACTAGTCAGTCACTGTACATGCATTGCACACATAGGGCAGAATTTTCTGCCTGTCAGGTGGGCGGGCCGGACCCATTCTCCGGCGGGCAGGGAGCTGATCCCCACTGGAGAAGCAGGCCCCGCTGCCATTTTACGTGGACAGGCCAATTAAGGCCCGCCCAATGTGTCGTCCGGCGGGAAGCGCTATGCGCTTCCTGTGCGGGCGGGGTGGGAGGGGATTCCCCAAAAGCAAGAGTGCGTTCATTCGTGCATGCACACGAAAGAGCACACATCTCCCTGAGGCTAAGTGCTGCCTCAGAGAGATCGCTGACACTTTTAAAAATATTAAAAATAAAGAAAAAAAACATTTCTTAACATGTTCCCCTCATGTGACATTGTCACATGAGATGGGACATGTTCATAATTTACATAATAAGTTTATTAAACTTTTGTAAACCCTGCATGAAATCTCATCCCACTGGTGGATGAGGTTTCATGTTTTTTCTATTGCCCGCTGGGGCTCCTGGCCTGCCCGCCAACCTTAAGGTTGGACGGGCAGGTCCTTTAATTGCATAATTGATCCTGTCAATGGCCTCAATTGGCTGTTGAAAGGTCGACGGGCCCACAGTTGACTTTGCTGCGGGCCCACCTTCCTGAAAATTTAAATGGGCCAGGATGGCGTTGGGGGTTCCACCTGACGTCATCCTGCGTCATTTTATGCGTCGGCGAGTGGGCCCCACCCCCTGCTCACCAACGGCAAAATTCTGCCCATAGTTTTTAAATTATGCAGGTCTCTTAATGGTCCATGTGTGCCTTGACATTGACTGTACATCTGGGTGACGTTCCTCTCCCAGAGAGTGTCGTTCTCATGGCACTTGTTGCTTTGGTACCGGTTGTTGTTCCATTGTGGTTGTTGGGGACTCATAGACCTCTGGGATTGATGGTAGTTCTGTACTCAGTACAGCTGGTGAGATCCCTTCCGCCTGACCAGCTGACTGCTGTGAAGGAGTAGCTTCAATAGTTGAGCATATATACCTGTGGTTGTGCCTGTTTATATGGTTGAGTTTTTCAACTCCTGCTTTGAGTTACCAAGTGTGGAGTTGTGGGTTATTCCTTCCTCCTGGTACCTTTGTGTCATCTCTGAAATTTGTTTGTTCCACTCCGCACAGCTTAGTTCATTGAAGACTTCAGTTTATCATGTATTTTTAACAGGATATACTCAGTTTGAATCTTGCCCTTCAAATCTTCCAGTTCAGCTCTAATGTGAACATTTTCCTGTAGAACTGCTTCATTTACCTTCTGCTTGTGCATTCCCTTGCACTGACACGGTTGGAATCCATCTTGTGGTTTACTTACATATTGTCTCCCTCACTCTGGAATCTTTTGTTTTCCTTTCTCTGTGGGCATGTTTAGGATTATCAGTCCAAGCTTTAGATTTGCTTCAGCTGAGATGAGTGGCCTCTGCATCCCATCTATGATCTGGAACTCGAGATCTTCCTTCTTGCCATTGCATTGGGCTGTCAGACTAATTTGTTCTCTCGGTATGAGTATCGTGCCATCATGTAGCCTCAATCGTACTTTCAAGGGCTTCATTTTTGGATCAACATTTTGAGCCACTTCACACAAACCTGTGAAGGTCATTATGTTGCATGATGCACCAGTGTCTATTTGGTATTTCTTGTTCACTTGATACCCTCCCCCTGTGGTCATCAAGGCAACAGTCACAAACCATTTGTCACCTATAGATTTGAGTGAACCACCCTGTTGCATGGTGTATAGTTCTTCATCAGACTCATCTGCTGATGTCTATACCATGGCCATTGGTATAAGCTTGTTTTGCTTCTTTCTAGCCAAACACTTGTGTGCAAAATTATTCAGCTTCTTGCAGTTAAAACACTGCTTTCCCCACGCTGGACAGTCCTTCTTTTCCTGTGCATGCTGTCCTCTGCCAACTTTGCATCCTGCCCTTTGTCTGCAATTGCTCCGCTCTTTCTGTTTGGACTGTCTCTCATGCTCTGCCATGTATATGCTCTAGCTGATGTTTAACGACTTCTGCATTTCAACACATATCTATCGCTTTCTTTAGCATCAGTTTCTCATCTTTCAGTAGACTTGTTCTCACCGAAGGGTCTCTCATGCTTAAGACTAATCTATCTTTACTCAGATCATCTTTTAGCTGTCCAAATTCACATGATTCGGCAAGCTGCATTACTGCCATCAGGTACCATTCAATGGTTTTGTTTTCATGCAGAACTCTAGTGTTGAAAACATAATATTCATATGTAACATCCACTCAAGGTTCAAAATGTGTGTTCAAAGCGTTCAAAATCTGTGTTGTCTTTTTCCTTTGTTCATCTGACAGATTTAGAGTGGTGTACGCTTTGTAGCAGTCCTTCCCCAACAATGTTAAAAGTGTGGCTACACTTATCGGTTCAGGCTTGTTAATTAATTGTTGCAATCTCATAGTTTTGCCATTGTAAGTGGAAAAACTGCCAGTTTTTCCAAGCATCACTTTTCAATTCAACTGGAGATGGGATTGGAAAATTTACTGCAGCTATTTTACTCACTCAGTAATTTAATTTCAGCCTTTTTCTGTGCTTCCTTTGTCCTTTTTCTGCAGCTCAGTATTTTTCCTTTGTCCTATTTTTAGTAGCTTTCTGCAGATTTGAATCTGTGTGCCTTTTTTTTAAACTCTGTCTTCTTTCTAGCCAGTATTTTACTTGCAGCTTTTCTTTTTGTCCTTTTTTTCAGAAGCTTTTTTTTTTGCAGATTTGAACCTTTCTGTGTTCCTGGGTTCTCAGTGTCTTCTGTGCATGATTTCCAGGGTTCAAAAATCTATTTTTTCTTCACTTCCTGATGCCATGTTTCATGTATAAGGACAACAGTCTTCATCAGTGTCTGTCTTTGTGAGACACTTTACTGAACTGATCTAAGATGCCTGCCTCCAGAGGCAGTCTCATTGCATAGTCACATGACTATGGAAAGCCAGATGTATCACCAGACTGGTTACATTTCAAAACCCAAACATCCCCTTTTCATATCGAACATAAGATACAAACACTGACCAGAAGACCCTCCTGCTCTTGTTGCCTGCCATAGGGATATTGGAAGGATTTGGAGGTTGCTAATCAACTTGTTTGGCTACATTACGAATGCACCTTCCTTGACAATCACGTGAAGGAGTGGGACTTGAACTCAGCTTCAGGCTCAGAGGCAGGGACGCTATCCAACACACCACAAGACTGCCCGCAGCAGTTTAATTAGCAACCTTATAGTTCCTATAACATCATTGCCAAGAATGTAAAATCAAGACCTGTGTTAGAGCTACACTGAGACTAGAGGTTTGATTTAACTTGGCTCACTCAGTAGAAAACAGGCCGGTGGAAAGTTAAAAACAAGCAGGTTATTTATCTGCTAGGAACTTGATCCTATCTTGCCATTTCTGATATTAACCTACTCTGCAGGTAGGATGGGGCTCCTCTCTAAAGGCAGTTGCAGATCATAAATTATGCAAAAAGGGGTTCTAATTATGTTAGTTGGACCCCGATAGTGCCTGAGTGGGGAAGCTGTAGTTGCTTTCCTACCAGGCTAACTCAGGTCAGCAGCTAACGGGAAGGACAAAGCAGCCCTGTAGGTAAGTGAAAATTGTCCTTTGTGGAAAAGGAAAGTCGCGGCCTTCCTGTCCTGGACTTGCCCCTCTCCACCCTTTCCAAAACCTCCCCGCTGCCACTTGCCTAGAAGCTAGCAGGAGGCCTGTACGTTCCCTGTTGCCATCCATTCTTTAGCTTCTTCCCACCTTTGTGGGAAACAGACCAATGACATTTAAATAATGCCAGGCATGGCCTCCTTTTGTTTCTGGCAGGCAGGAAATTAACTCCTCAAAGCTGTTTTCTGACAGAAAGCAGTTTTTTGTTAAAATTCACTAGTAGAGTTACTGATGATTCTGCTTCATATTGTTATAGAAATTCTGGTTCATGTTAATTAATCACAAGGCTACAGAATGAATCTGTCACTAAAGTTTCAGAATTTGATTTGAGGTGAAAATGCATAGAATGATAATGTCACCAGTGCAGAGGATTTCTGGTGTTGGCATGAAGCCATTTCATTAATTAACAAAGTACGCTTGCTGAAGTAGTGCTCTGCAGGGAGTATGCTTCCATAGCAACAAGTGAATGTCATCGGACTAAAGAAGTCTGAACATACGGAATAAAATTGGAAAGGGGAGGAATTCCCACAGTTCCTCTTGAAATTTCCCCTCCATTCCTTTCTATTCTTCAGCTTCTTCCAATAGTTAATATACATGGACATTGCAACAAATGTGTGCAAAATTACACTGTCTACTGCTTGCATGACCATTGATGAGCCTGATGATTTAAAAAAAAAATCTTCTTCTTTTCATAAATGTCATTAATTTTATTATTCTTCATTTAGAAATATTCAGAGGTTCTGCTGAACTATGTTAATTTAACAAGTACACAGTTGACAAATCATAGTGATAAAAAGACATTGAAGGAACAGAATGTTCTATTCTCTGTTACTGTGAGCATACATTTTGACTGATACTGAAATACTTTATAATAACTAGACTGATGACTTGTTGGTCACATCTTGTTGAGGAAGTAAAATCTGAATTTATTTTTACTTTTTAGGGCCTATACATATGACAGGGCTGGGGTTGGGGTTGGGGGGGTGCAGGTGAGCTATTTATTAACTATTAGTGCCTTGCATCATGGGGTCCACTCAAGTTTACAATTTCTGACAGTGAGCTCGACTCTGAATGGTGTTGCCCAGCAGAACGAGGATACATTGGAAGGTATTTTAATCTGTTGAGCATTAATACACCTTCCAGCAGGTGGCTCAAGAACAACATGAACAGAATCCTAGGCGTAACTTTCCTGCCTGTATTCTCTGACAGTGAATGTTGTGGGGTGGTTGCAAAAGGAGAGATAGAACAAAATAACTTACAAAATGAAGAGAAAAATCAGTGCCATATTCTTAAACTTCAATTTATTACAATCTATACTAAAATGAAACAACTACAGGAAAGATAAATTATCCAAGCACTTGTTTCCAGCAATTGAAAACATGATGAAGAATTAATTAAAATGCTCAGCTGAAGAAAGCATCTGGCTTGAACTCAGAACAAATGAAGGTTGCTATAGCAACTCTAAGGCAAGAGTTTCAAAATAATTTGCATTTAGATCCCTTCAGTCTGTGTAAAGCACATCTGAAGTAAGGAATTAAATCTCAAACAGAAATTTTCATTTTACTTATCGATTATCAAAGTGAATTTTTTGAGTCGGTGTAGGGGTGGGCTGTAATCAGGTGAGCTAGGCTGACACCTTTTGGTTATTTTAAATTTTCCACAACTGGACAACTTACTAGGAATGTTCAAACAAATCACCATCTCATTGTCTCCTTAGCATTTGTGCAGAGTGAGTTTCTGGCCAATGTGATGTATTTTTAGGTAACAATAAAGATAACGTATACTGTAGTTCAATTGGTCATGGAGTGTTTCAGATGGAGCAAATTGTATTCCTTGCAAATTGTCTCAATTTCAGTATTGTTGAGTGTTTCCAAGGGCAGAAGTTTGAGGTCGGCGTGCGAGCGTGTGCCCAAGTCGATTGGATGCAAAATCGTGTGTGATGACATCGGGCAAGGGAACTTTCCTTCAAGGCTCGCCTGCGCTCGGGCTTACGTCAGCGCCCGCCCTCCTCACGCCCCCACCCCGGCAGCGCTGAGCATTGCAGCGCACACTTCATGCTGGCTGGCCGTTAATTGGTCGGGGGCAGATCGCGGGTGGGGGTCCATTCCCGAGCCGCTCCCAGGCCCGCTGATCGCGTTGGCATGCCGACCAAACTATCCTGCCCCAAGTCTCTGAACCCCATGTGAAACTAAAACATATTCAATTTCTTGGCTTTCCTGGTTTTTAGCTAACAAACTATTTCTGCATTTACTAACAGTGATACAATAGTTAACAGTTCCTATCCTAAATGTCTGAATAGTATGCGCTACTATTTCATGTGCTTTGTTTCCTGTTCCTGAAAATAAATCAATGTACCTTTGGGAGAAGGCAAAATGCAAAGATAAAAGATTGATTTATTCCTTGCATCAGAACCCTTAAAAATTTTAAATATCATTCTAGGCAATGAAGGTACAAGGTAAACATGTGTCAAAGTCATTGGCTGGGATTTTCCGGCCCCATTGTGGCAGGACCTGCCACGGGAGATTCAATGGCCCAGCTAAAAGTCCATTGACATTCTGGGGGTCCGGACGATCCTGGCAGTGGGCGGGGCCAGAAAATCCTGCCCATTCTCTCAGGGCTGACTTTATGTGATGTCATCAGTTTGGAATTCCCATCTAATTGTTATTACTTTCTACACCATTTCTGTGTGCAAACCTGATTCCAAAGCAAGGTGGCGTGATGGTAAACTGTATATTTTGCTTTCAGGGAAATATTAAGTTTCCAACTTGTTGGCTGATGTTATAGATGTACCGACTGAAGCCTGATATCCATATAGAGAGAATGAAATAGATAAACAGTTAACTTACTACCTTGGATTAGAGTTGAGTCATGGATGTCCCTAATTGTGATTTAGAAGAGCATAACCTTCATTTTCTAACAGTTGCAATACTGTCAGCTCAAAATTCAATGCAATAGCCTATCTAATTGGAACTCTCCCTTTAAGGGGCCATCCAGAAAGGTATGAATGTATGACACTTCTGTGCCAAAGGAAACCCCAGATACTGAACACTAGATACTGGTCTGAAAACTATTAAGAAAGATAGCTGAATTCCAACCATCTAATTCAATGTTGATGGATGGTGCTGATTCAGTTTTCACGACATTACTGGATGACCTTTCCACCTCAATTGTTGTGACCAATCTGAAACTTCCTAGCAGGTAGTTTCCATTTGCTAGTCTGGCTTTTTCATGTTAAGGGTTCCTTCAGGGAAGCTTTACAGCTAGCATAGAAAAAAATAATGGCCCTTTGGAGGGACCTTTAGAAGGAATGTGGAGCATATAATGTAAAATAGAAAATGTTGTTTTTTGTTGTTTTATAGTGAAACCATTGACTTTACATCATGTGAGATCACACTTTCTCAGCAATAGCTGGAACAACTCTCAGCCTTACATTTGAAACAATGTTTGTTTATGGCAAGTGATTTGCTGCAGTAAAAATTGCACAAAATCTCAAGGTAGTAGCAGAGGAAATCAATACGTGAAATATGTTGAAAACTTTTACCTTTTAATGGTGGAACTCCAACAAAGATCAGGTCCCAAAGGAATGAAATGGTTGATCTGACAGTTCAGCTGCACAAGGAAAGGTAAAATCTTTTGCTGTTATCTCTAATTGGCTAGCTTTCCTTCATAGGATCAGGAACAGGTAACAAGCAATGAATACTGATATCAAAAGTATGCATAGGAATGATGGAGTCAGTTTTCCATTGGCAGGAACAAATTCTCATAGAAATCACTAGAATGCGGTTATGAACTTCTGAATTAGTATAAATGGGCTGAGCACTTTTCTTTCAAGATCACATTACTAGGGAAGAGACTTGCAAAACAAACTCTTAAGAGATTCCAATTGATAGGATAAAAGCAAAATACTGCGGATGATGGAAATCTGAAACAAAAACAGAAAATGCTGGAAAAACTCAGCAGGTCTAAAGGCATCTGTGGAGAGAGAGAATCAGAGTTAACGTTCTGAGTCTGTTGACCCTTCTTCAGCTCAAAACGTTAACTCTGTTTCTCTCTCCATAGATTCTGTTAGACCTACTAGGCTGAGTTTTGCCGTCGGTGAGCAGGGGGCGGGGCCCGCTCACCGACGTGCAAAATGATGCGGGATGACGTCGGGTGTAACCCTCGACTTCATCCCACCCCATTTAAATCTTCAGGAAGGCGGGCCCGCAGCAAAATCAGCTGTTCGGCCGCCAACCTGTCAATGGCCAATTGAGGCCATTGACAGGATCATTAAAACAATTAAAGGACCTGCCCGTCCAACCTTAAGGTTGGTGGGCAGGCCAGGAGCCCTGGCGGGGAATAGAAAAAAACATGAAACCTCATCCACTGGCGGGATGAGGTTTCATGTAGGGATTTAAAAAGTTTAATAAAGTTTTAGTGTAGATTATGAACATGTCCCATCACATGAGGGGGACATGTTAAGGATTTTTTTTTCTATTTTTAATGTTTTTAGAACTGTCAGCAATCTCCCTGAGGCAGCACTTAGTCTCAGGGAGATGTGCGCTCTTTTGTGAGCATGCGTGAAAGAGCGTACTCTCGTTTTTGGGGAATCCTCCCACCCACACAGGAAGCGCATAGTGCTTCCTGCTGGATGTCACGCTGGGCGGGCCTTAATTGGCCCGCCCATATAAAATGGCGGCGTGGCCCGCTTCTCCGACGGGGATCGGCTCCCCGCCCGCCGGAGATTCGGTCCAGCCCGCCCACCCAACAGGCAGAAAATTCTGCCCACTGAGTTTTTCCAACGCTTTCTGTTTTTGTTCCGATTGATAGGATTACAGGTGGAAACAAACCAATAAACCTGTGCATGTAAGGGGTGATGATGTGGCAATTCAAGAAATTATGGGCTGCATGCCTTCCTCATAAGAATCGCTTCTCACAGGAGGCCCCGGATTGCAGAATCACTGCCGTAACAGTTAAGCATGTAAATTAAGCATATCCCCCCTTACTTCAGTTGAAGAAGGAGATAGCAAATATATTCCCAAATCTAATCTTAAGGTCTGAATTCGATACTTCACAACTTCACAGGTTCATGCTTTGACTTTGAAGTTTTGTACATGAAGAATGCCTTTACAAGTTGCCTTGATCACTCGCAAAAGAATTAATAAGTTCCAACTTTCAGTCTGCAATCAATGTACCTGGTACGAGATTGAAGCTATTCTTTGACTTTTCCCTAACTTTCTTGCTAAAGTGGCTTCTGTGGCACTGAAAATTCTTCCATGAGAATGTTTGCAAGGCATCGGGAAGATACAGTTTGAAGTCATGATGACAGAAACGTGGATTTTGTTTCCTGATCTACATCACACTCTCTGCCATTCTCCTTTCCTGGGACTGCAGTTATTAAATTTTGGTATGAGACTGAAACAGTCTTTTTCTCTTATCTATATTTGTACCTTGTGACAAGTTTGCCTTTTTCTGTGGTGTGGCCCAAAGGAACTACTGGCACCACGGATTCACACACAGCACAAAAACCTCCCATCTAGCACTTCCCCTATACCCAGCACCAGCCCAGCTATAACATAACAATCTTATAACTCTCATAATTGTAACAACACAGATGAACCATAATCGAATTAAAGAGTGAAAAAGGCTTACCTCTGTTCCTGTGTTCCTAGTAAACTCCTAAAAAAATGGAAATCTAGTCAATACTAATATCAGGCACAGTGGGTCAGATTTTCATGGTGGAGACGGACAGGTTGAGTTGGGAAATTTCCAGACCAGCAGACCCATCTTCTTTAAAGGGCCACAGCCCTTTCTGGGGAGGTGGAGGCAGGAGGGAATCTGGCCAACTGCCTCTGGAGGCAGGCCCAAAGTGACACAGGAGGTGGGTGAATTGCCTGCCTCTATCTACAGGGATATCGGCCAAATTTTATGTCAGGCTCTCAAGCCACCACCACCCCCCCTCCCCTCTCACCCAGTATCCACTATGGGCAGGCCCCAGGGTATTAAAAGAAACTGCTAACAATCCAACAGAACTGTTAAATTCAAAGACACTTCATACTGAAAAAAATACTCATCCATAAAATCTATTGAAGAAAATGGAAATCCTCTCAAGTGGTAAATCCATTATAAAAACAAATACATCCATTTATAACACTGAAGAAAGATAATCCTTTAATAACCTCTTTAAACCATCAGTCAAAATATGAACATAGCCACCACCCACCCCCCCCTCCCCCCCCCCACTAAAATAAGTGGTTCTGGACCTTTTGAAACACAGCTAAGCATTCATTATAGCCGCAACTATCAAAACAAATATTGGGAAATGTCAGCAATGGAGCCCATTGTAACTGAAACACCAGATGGTCTTTTTTTAAAGGTGCAGCTGCTGTTTCATTTCCATTTCAAAGCAAATTGTCCATCAATCAATGGTGCGTCACTAGTGCTTAGACTTTTTAAACATTCAACAGCAAGGCCATTGTTTCAAAGCTAAAGATCACTGGACATTTAAATATCAGTCCAAAACATGACAGGAGAGTATCCCAACATATATTTCTACAGTTTTTACTGCATTATGGAACTTTCTCCATTGGGGGAAATACTGTAATGCATGTCAACACTTACACAATGGTGATCAATGTAATGGTCAACTTATCTTTGCAGGGCAGAGACCTTTAATCAATCGCTGCAGTAAAAACACATCTAACTTACAATGCAGCATCTATCTATTGAAACTGAAAGAACATTTTTTTGTTTTTGTATTTCAAAGCCTTTCAATGAAAAATTCCAGGCACAGGTAACTGTTTTCCTTTAGTTCCTCACTTGTGTCTGGAGTTCCCCCATGTTTCATGATGCCTCTGATGTGCCATTAACCACATCTCCTATCAAAATGGGCCCGACCCTGTGAAAATAGCAGGGGGTCTGAAATGCAATAGGGTAGACAAGGGCAGGATTGCCGAGTGCAGGCTCACTACCTGCATCCTTATCCTGGGGACATAAAAATCCCACATGACAGGAAGAAGGGTGGGAATCCCAGAATTGGGGGTTGCATTCGCCGTTTTTAAATCTCCCCTGCCTCTGTTCCGACATAGAGGGAGACATGAAAACCCAGGTGAGGAAGTTTATTTGTATATATTTCAAGAGCTTAATTGCACTATTGTATGTGACCTGAGTTTATCAAAAGAGTTGAGTGTGAAATATCATGGCCTAAACATTGGGTGAGAATGAAGTTTAAGTCCTGTCACCTGGTTTTCCAATTTCTGTTCGTAGATTGCTACTAGCGCAATTAATGCACCTCATCGGGAAATCTGTCCTCATACTTTCATTTTGTCATCTATTTTATCATCTCATTATCTCTTTTGGAATTGTGGAATACCTTTTAATGACTCTTAGTACTCCCCCATTTAGATTCTATTCCTATCTGTCATTCTTATGTTCAAAGATGATTGCTTCACTCCTGTTACATGAAATTGCACCTGCCATCTTTTCACCACAGGCTTAATCTAAATTCTGTAGCAATTTTCTACCCTGTCAATAAATCAGTAGAAAACAACTAACCTAGATTAGCATAATTTAATGAGACTGCTCCTCCTGCCTCCAAATTATTTTCTTAAAAAAGTTAAGATGTAACCTTGCTGAGCTCAATAAGGCATTGAATGTTTCTCAGGCATCCGTGAGGCATAGCCATGAGAAATTGGGAATTTTTCTCCATTTTCTATCTTGGGAATGATTGCAATGATAACCAATTTCTTTCCCATACTTATTAGTCTATTTTTGTTTGTTATATATTCTTCTTAGTCCCAATTGTCCTCATATATTATTCACAATGACTTAAGCCTTTATTTTTTGTTTAGTCATCCTCACAGACCATCACTACAGAAGTATTCCTTTTGCCTCTCAGCAATGTACTTTGTTTGCAATCCACAAACTCTTTTAGAATAGATTCCACTGTTGGTTTATAGATTTAGTGACTGAGAATTTCTCCTATGCCATTCCTGTCAATCCCATCATCATACATTTAAAGTTAACTTTGATTAAATTCAGTACCTTGCCATGTGACCCCCCCACCCAACCATTCTTCCTTTCAAGCCTGATAGGGAATTCATGATATTATTGTTACTATTCACATGATGCTCCTTTTCTATCAGTTTGCTGACTACTTCTTGTTCATTACTCATCAATTACCGCCTGTTCCTTGTGTGATTAAAAACATATTGCTCTAGGAGACAACCTTGAATGTATTCAATAAATCTAATCCCTGTCCTACTCATGTTATGATTTCTCTATCAATCTATATAAGGTTACAATCTCCATTATTACCATGGCTTTCTTCTTAGAGGCACCTCTGATCTAAAAGATCATATTGCTCAGTGAACTTATTGCAGCCAGGACCCTATAACGTACTAGCATTATTTTGCATTCTTCGCTGTCCTTAACTGTACCTATGGTTATTCCATCAACTGATTATACTCATTTAGATGCTTCCCTCTAGTTAATGCATTTTCTTAATATTGCCAGCACCACCCCCATTCCTATTTTCCTTATCTTTTCAAAAAAAATCCTACACCCGGGTATATTTAACTTCCAAAATACCCAGTTTCCAGCCAGGACTCTGTAATTGCTGTATCATATTCTATAAGTTTACTTTATGTTTCTAGTAATACCTGCAGAAGGAAACTCTCTAGACAAAACTGAAGTAAAATGCAACCGAATGATTTCCACCTAAGCGATGTGTTTATACACAATGTGACTTGGGCCTTAATGGAAGCATTTGGGATTGATTCATCTGTACCTCTTTATCTTGGGCCACAAGTAATTTCATTACATCCACTCCTATGGTGACTGACTTCTCCTGGCCTCTTCTTGTCATACATGCTGTATCACTATCTGAGTGGGTATGGTGCCTTTTCTTGCCAAATCGCTGTTGCTGGACACTCTCTGAATGTCCACTAATCTGCACTGAATTTCACAGCAAGTAAATTCTAGTAATTACTAACATAACGACCCTTTCAATGGGCAGAATTTTCCCAGAATTGCACCAAGTGCAGTAGCGAGCGGGTAAAACGGAGTCCTACCCGTCAACGAAAATGGCGGGTTTTCATGCCGTATCTTCCTGAGCCCGCCTCATTATTTATTCATTCCTGGGAAACATGCAGTTTCCATGGCAGGTGAGCTCTCATTCGCCCGCCTGCCACCAACCCGCTGTTGCATCACGCCGGCTGCCATCTTTAAAAGGCAGCTGCCAGCAAAGCGTTCATCACCACTGCTGCCCAGGAGACATGGCCAGCAAAGGAAAAAAAGACTGCAGCCCCCCGCTTCAACAACGGGTCCATCGAGCAACTGCTGGGTGCTGTGGAGGCCTGACGTGATGGGCTGTACCCTCGCTCTGGCCGCAGGATGGGCAGCAAAGCCAGCAACCTGGCTTGGAAGGCAGTGGCAGCAGTGGTCAGCGTCAATGCCCGGCAGAGGAGCACAGCCACCCAGTGCCACAAAAGGATGAATGATCTCCTCCGTTCCGCCAGGGTAAGTCATTCTTTTCATCACTCCCAACTCACACACTCACAAACCTATCGCACATCCACAGGCCCTGCACTCACTGCTGGTTCAAGGGACATCACCATTCACTCTTTCACACACACTGTCATTGTCCTCATCCATCCATGGGACCACTCACCACCCATATAGGGCAGGCATACTTATCATCTAGCCAAGCAGACGTCCTGATACACTCTCCCCATCTCTATCCGTGCAAGACAAACTGGCTCACAACAGGAGGGAAAGGCCACAGACAGGTGGAGGGATGCCGGAATTCAAAGTTCTGACAGAATTCGAAAACAGAGCCATCCAGCTGGCCGGCGATGACCGGGACCAGTCCTGTGCTGACTGTGAGGTCAGCGCTGCTCTACCAAGTGAGGATCCAGCAGTGCAACATCCAGCAGACAACCATGCTGTGAGTGATGTGTCCTCTTTCACAGGCCACTGCCATGTACTAACTATCTCCCCTTGCTTTTGCAGGCACATCTGCCAAACAGCCGACAGAGTCCGTGACCCAGGGCCTCCAATCAAGCTCCGAAGAAACTTCTGAAGAGGAATTTGAAGGCACCCTCCCTGAAGTCCCATCACAACATTTACCCACACCCTCCATCAGCGCAGAGACACACACCTCGGTGGGACCTAGCTTTTGAGTAGCCTCGGGATCACAATCTGCTGAGCATATCGCACTGTCTGCTCCACAGCAGGTGGAAGCATGGACTTTCCAGGCCCCCGGCACTCGGAGGACTGCTGAAGGCCAGAATGTTGCTGAGTCTGAGTCAGATGACGAGCCTCTGGACTCGGTCACGTCACAGTTGCTGGAGTTGCAAAGGCAAGCTCGGGAACATCAGGAAGGGATGTCCGCTGCACTCCTCAGATTGCAAGGCACGATGGAGGAGTCTGTCCATCTTCAGGCTGAGGTGATAGCACTGGCATTGCAATGCACCGAGGGCAACACTGGTAGGATGGCAGCCACCATGAAGACCTTGGTCCAGGATGTCACTTCCTGTACTGCTGCATTGGCTCAACTCATTGCTGATGTCAATGTTGGCCTCCAACAGTGTGTACGCGAGAGGGGTGCTGGGCAGCTCGATCTCACTCCAGCTACCCCTTCTGCTCATGGTGTCAGCCAGGGGGGCACCCATAGGGAGGAGGACCAGCACCAGCAGGTGCACACCCCACACCATCCGTCCAGGTGACTCTGGGAGTGACCGGCCCATCCAAATCCTATCTTCCTATGACCTCTGCAGCTCCAACTTCACAGGTCGGGGAGGGTGCCACTGCCACACAGCAGGAACCCAAAAGCAGGCCGGGGCCCTCCAAGTCTCGGCCCTCCAGAGGATGTGTGCTCGCAGCACCTTTAAGGTGGGGCTGGCCCCCATCACACCAGCATCTGCGGCCAGTGATGCTGTGCACCATCTCCTGAAGGGCTGAGTTGCTGAAGGTGGACACAGCGTCAGATGTGTCTAAAGTTTCATGGCTGTGTCTCTGAGATGGCTCTGATCATGGAGTGTAAGTGAACTGCCCTTGGCCAGACAGGAGTCAGACATTCTCAGAGGCCATGTGACGATCAATGGAGTGTCCTCACTGCTTGTTGTCATCATCCTCCTGTGATCAAGCGACGATTAGGGTCTCCACTGCATCTCCATGACAGGAGCATTCTCACAGACGGTATTCATGCTGCCATAAACCAGACTGGAGTTAAACGTTCACAACTGCGATGTGAGGATTTATGGGGTCACCTTACTGCATGTCGACATCATCCTCCACAAATCTGGCAGCTATGAGGGCCTCCTGGGCGCACCTGCCTCTTCTAGCCGGTGCGAGAGCCTCATCCCCATCACCCTCACCCCCGTCGGTGTCCTCCTCATTGGAGGAGATGTGCAGCTCCTCCATCTCCTCCTCAGCCAGCTCCTCTCCCTGTTGCAGCACCAGGTTGTAAAGGGTGCAGCAGGTGACAACGATGCGTGACACCTTCTGCGGACTGTATTGCAGGGCTCCACCAGACCGGTCCAGGCACCGGAACCTCATCTTCAGCATCCCAATGATCTGCTCCACCAAGTTGCGAGCTGCTGCATGAGCCTCATTATACCGTCGCTCTGCTGCTGTCTGAGGCCACCGCACGGGTGTCATCAGCCACAGCCTCTGTGGGTAGCCCTTGTCCCCAGGAAGCCAGCCCTGCAGCCTCTGTGGACCCTGGAAGACTCCAGGGATCTGCGAGCAATTCAGGATGTAGGCGTCATGCACACTCCCTGGAAATCGTGTGCATACCTGCAGGATGCATTTCTGGTGGTTGCACAGCAGCTGCACGTTCAGTGAATGGAAGCCCTTGCAGTTGATGAAGTCCACTGAGTGTAGTGATGGAGACCTGAGCGCCATATGAGTGCAGTCAATCGCACCCTGCATCTGTGGGAATCCCGAGATCAGGTTAAATCCAATGGCACTTTCATCCTGGTTGTCTTGGTCCCGGGTGAAATGCACAAAGTTGTGTGCCATGGAGAAGATGGCATCCGTGACCCCATGGATGCATTTGTGGGTGGCAGATTGTGAAATCTCACTGAGGTCACCTGTGGAGCCCTGAAAGCAGCCACTGGCATAGAAATTGAGCACCTCAGTCACGTTCACAGCCACTGGCAGTGGATGCCCTCCATGTCTCCTTGGCACCAAGTCCAAAAGTAAGTGGCAGATGTGAGCCATAGACATGCTCAGTCTTCAGCAACAATGGTTCTCAGTCTTCTGTAGAAATGGCAGGTGGAGTCTATTGACCCTGGGTGTTGCTAGGCGCCGACCAGCCATGGCTCACTATCACTCCTGGACAGTGTGTGCAGGAGCCCCAGCTGCCCCTTCTTCCTGAGGTTGCTGCTCCTGCATTTGCGTGGCCAGGTGCCTCAGTTGCTCTCTCCTCCGTCTTCTATGGTCTCTGTAGGCCATCAGGCATACAGCTAGGTCACCAGGACCCATGATCCTGATGTGGTCCTCCTGCAGCATGAAAGAGAGAGAGACGTGGTTATCATGGCTATACTTAGCACCTTTCCTGGCCCTGTTTGACCGGCTCTTAACGCATCCCGGAGAGTCCTGGATACCCCTCGTATGGCCAGGGATGAGTGCACTGCATGGCTGCCCTGTCAACCTGCGACGTGGGGGACACTGATCCAAACCAGGATGCTGAGATTGCAAGGGGCTGTGAGCATCTCCAGCAGTGACTGCTACATGGCCACCGCTGTAGAGGAGATTGTACAACGTGTGCAGCCCAACTGCTCTGTGGCCCAATAAAGTGGTGGTGGACTCGACGCCTGAAGTGGGGGAGGCTGGGGGTGACGGGGGGTGGGGGTAAGGTATGGGAGCGCTTGGTGGCCCATTGGTGCATCCACGTTGCTTCCATGCGGGCAGGCTAGGAGCCTGACCACAATCATATCACTGTGGTTGCACCTGATCTGTCTCAGTTGCAGAGTCATGGTCAGTTTATACAGGGTGTACCTAATGCGTGGCCACTTCCCTTGCTTACCCTGACCCCCACCTCGATTGCCTGTGCGTGGGATGCAGCACCAGGGCAGGACTTGACGCCCCCTTACCCACTGACAATGGTCGCCTCTGAGGCTGGCCAGCACTTGTCTCTGGACACCCCCACCCCTCAGCAGTCACCTCCGAGACTGGCCAGAACTTGCCCCCAGACACACCCCCCTCCCTCAGCAGTCACCGCTGAGGCTGGCCAGAGCTGGCCCCCAGTCACCACCCCACCCACCCCGCCCTGCCACAGATCAGCAGTTGCCTCCGGGGCCAGGCATCGGTTGCCCCCGCCCCCCTGCACCCATGAGGCCTGTAAACAATGGGTGAGCTGTGTAGAACGCTGCTGCTCACTCACCTCAGTTCCCCCAAAGTGAAGGCCGCCAAGTGCATGTCTCCAGCGTGCTGTTGTGAAACACATCGGCATGCTTTCCCCCTGATGTGGAAGGACGATGTGGCGGGGTTCCAAGAGCCTGGCGGGATGGCCTTTTAATTATACGCTGACGTATTATAATTAGCTCGCTGCCGACTGATGGTGAGAAACGTGGCCTGCCGTTGACGGGCTGAGCGGACGATCGCAACCTGCCTTCACGCCGTTGTGAAGCAGGTTGTGCCATGTTTTCTGTGCACACCACCCATCAGGCCTGCTGCCAGTGGGCTCCCAAAATTTTCCCCATTGATACAGTAATTGTTAGTGATTGTCCGTCAAACTCCCTGGCTCAGAGAGTGAACAATTATAAGTGTGGAATCTCATTCTTTCAAGTTGATGAAAAGTCACAGGTTTGAAATGTTAACTGTTTCTCTTTCTCTGTATACTGTGGATTTCCAACATTATTTGTTTTTATTTTAATTTCAGATTTCCAGCAGTATTTTGCTTTCGTATTTTACACCTTCAGGTTGTGAATTGTTTTTGAGTTTTTTTTTAATGTCAGATTGTAAACTTTTACTTTTTGTGTTTCTGTTTCTTTTTGCCGTTTTTCTCTTTCTTAATCCAATCTCTCTTTTTCTCTTGTTATTTATCTTTCTGTGCCTGATTTGACTCTAATTCACCCTCTTTCTCACTCCTTCCTCTGCTTATTTCTCAATCTTTAATCTCACTGGATAAGGAGATACTTTGTTGGCCCCATTATTCACCAAGATCCCGAGACAATCCATTGCCCTTGTTATGATCCCAGCTGAGGTTACCCCTGGACAAGCCTGATCCCAAAGTGGAACTCAGCTTGATGGATCCTAACTTTTATTTGTTTGTTTAGATATGTGGAGAGGTGCTACTGAACAGAGTTACAAGAGCCAGCTGATGAACTTTTAACAAAAGAATAAAACATTTATTTAGCAGAAAAGATGAACAATATTACAATACTCCTTCACCCCCAACTATACCTTTTATTGATATGTACAGATTTGTAAGGATAACACAAGTTACAAAGCTATCTTATACTTTAATGTTCACAGTAAGTACACCGTAAGTAAGGTTACCTGTGGTCAGACACACCGCACTCTGAAACCAAGTGGCCGATGCCGCCTCAACCAGATGCCATGAGTCTCTCATCAACTTCCCCGAGATGCTTGTCCCATTATGAGCAAACCGGTCTCACTGCACTCCACTTTCCACGTGAGAGTTTCCAATCTCCACTCTCCAAGAACTCGCTTTGGAGTCTTATCCCAAACCGATGCTTTCTCTCAGATGCCTTCTGCAAGGGTTCACCTCCAGGGTTTTGAACTCTCCTTGATGTTCTTCTTCCCTGGGTCACCACATGCATTTGAGCTGTCTTCCATGCACTCTCTCTCACTGTCAACAGTACACCATTGCTTCACATGCCCATAGCAAAGAGTTACAGACCTTCAGCCCTCTCTTTGGACCTTCTGGCCTCATGCAAGATGTTCTCACTTTAAATCTGTTTTCTACAGCTTTAGTCTCTTTAAATCTGAAGCCTGGAGCCTTCCTCTCTGCCCATCACTCTTAACTTCACTTAACAGAACCTTTTCCAGGTTCTTATACTTCCTTTAACTAGAAGGTCTGCTAGGGACCTTCTCCTGTTCCACTCCCCTGGATTCTGGGGTCTTTTCTTTAGCTTGTGACTGGCTATCTGTCCCCCTTGCTCCAGTCTCTCCTGGCAGCTATCTTCAAAATCAACTGAACTCAAACAGCTTCCAAATCAAACTGCTGTTTCTAGTTTCTTCTCTGCGTGCCTGTGGGAGGAACCTGTCTCTCTGGACCCTTGTTGCTTGGCAACACTCCAGTTTCTGTACTCTTGTTTGTTTAACTTAGCTGCAACCATCATAAAACCCTCATTAGAAAAGCAGGCACCTTTTAAAGTGAAATTAAAACTCAACTTGACCTTTCTTAACACACAAATATGGGAATACAATTCAAACTTAAGCTTTAAAGCTAAAACTCATTCCTAATACCCACAAAATACAAATATAACTTACTTAAAGTATCTCTATTTCCTAACTCCCTCACAAGCACTGTTATCAGCTTACATTTCTGGTACCTGTATCTGACAAGGCAAGCAAGGGAAAAAGTCTAACTAACCAGACATGTGTGAGATACCCTGCTCCAGCAAAATCTGGCTTTACGGTCCTAGGTAGCCTGTTTTCCTCACTGTGCTGTTATCAACTCACACTTTTGGCATCTTGCAGAGTCAACACATTTTGAGCTGAGGGTGTGGAAAAATTTAACTCACATCACATGTTCCAACAGGATTTGGGCATCTCTCTCCCTAGCTTTCTTGACGTTAATGCTTTTCCTGAAGCATCAATATCCAGCCTCACCCATCCTCTGCTAAATGGTAGCCATCATTCTAATGGGGTTGCAGCATGGGCACAATGACATTGAAACATAGGCCAAAATTCTCCAGCCCCCCCTCACCCCCCACCATGGCGGATACCCTCGCGGTGGGGCTAGCGAGCCATTGAAATCTCCGTTCATATCAGTGGTACCAGATCCCGCTGGCATGAGGGTCTGGAAAATTCTGGCCATAGAAACAGAAAATGTATGGGACGGGAGGAGGAAATACAGCCTATACTGGTTGAAAAAGAGCTATCCAGCCTAATCCCACTTTCCAGCTTTTGGTCCATAACCCTGTAGATCAAGCACTTCAAGTGTACATCTATGTATTTTTTAAAGGCAATAAGGGTTTCAGCCTTTACCACCCATTCAGTGAGTCCCAGACTCCCTCTGACCTTGGATGAAAACAAATTCTCCGCAATTCCCCTCTAACCCTTCTTGCCAAATAATTCAAGGATGGAATTTTACGCCAGCGGGATTTTAGGGTCCCGTTGAAGTCAATGGATTTTTGAATGGCTCACTGCATTTTATGGACCCGCCCCTGTCACAACACGGCAGTGAAATTCCACCCTAAATCTATGCCCCTTGGATGCTAATCTCTTCATCATATGTCCTTTCTACCAACTCTTATTGTTCATAGAATTTTGAGATAAAAGAGCTGTTATTTAGCCACTGACATTGGGAGAAAAAATAAAGTTCTATTCTGTTCCAGCCTGAGTTGTTAACTGTTTTTTCTCCTAGATTCACACCACTTCCCAATGATAAATGCTCAATCTAGTGTAAAATTATGCAATGAATCCATTGTTGCAAACATAATCTATCGTTATTTGACAAAACATAATTAATTGCTTAAATTAAACATTAACAGCATTTACATTTTCTCACATAAAAGTTTAACAAGTAAGTTGCTTTGTTACAATTGAGTGGGAATATTATGACATTTCATTGGCACTTATCTAGGGACAGATTTTATGTCCATTGACTATGAATGGCCAATCAATTATCATAACTGTTAAAGCCTGGAAATTACTGTTGGCTATGTTACTGTATGAATGCTTAATGAATTCATATAAAATTCTTCTCTCGCTTAGTTTAACTGGGGCAATAATCCATAAAAAAATGAGTGGGTTAATGCCTCTGTTCTCACAGCAGAGAAAGGAATTTAACACAGTGTGCTTAGCATTTGTATGATAGCATCACTCAGAATAACTTCCAGAGTACAATAGTTAAGCATGTTTATATTCACAGAACTATTGTACACCCTATGGGAATATTTACATCTTTGTGCATGAAATATTTTAAGAACTATGTTCTGGATTCATTCAATATGATTTTAGTTGCTGAAGCAACATTAAATTACAATTATCATGTAAGATGATCTGTCATTTACTTTGCAAGCTTACTGAATCCAAGCCTGTGAAAACTCTATTCTTTCCTAGCATATGACAGGCAGGTATAATTGTGGAGAAGTGAAACTGTTTGATTGGCTGTTTAAGCTCTTTCCAGGCTTATTCTCATTTCCCCATGAAATCAGTCAAATGGTCTTTTGAGAGACTTTTTGTTGATTGATTATTTCTTACTGATACAAATATATTATTGTATCATCACAGGATATTGCAACAAGCAGAAACCTAATAATTAAGGTCTCTTTACATTTGTTATTTCCAGTGGAATTTTGTTTTCTGAGACTTGTGTGTAGATAACAACCAAGTTATGATTCTGTTAAACAATTAATGACTGGTCTATGCTCTTAGAAAATTGGCTTTGTTATCTGCATAGATAGCTTCATACACTGAAGCTGCCTAAAACCAAGGATTCTATACAATGCTCCTGTCACATCAGGAGAGTCATCACTTTTGTAAAACAATAGAGGAATGATTTTCAATTGCTGCCCATCTCTTGCCTGAGAAATAAATGGCAGTGGAAAATCAGAGTGAGTTTGTGGGGCAGGGTAGTAACTCGGCCAATATCATTTCAGTCAGGTATGTGAATGGGCACAAATCCGTCCCCCCAAAATGGTTTGCTTACATAAGCAAATTAGGTTCTGTGCTAGTTGTACAACCCTGATAATTAATTAATTTGTAGATCATTTCAACAGCTATTCTAATTTGTAAGCAATTTGACAAGTGTGAAGTGCGATATCTACTTTTGCTTGGATGAGGCTTAACCAATTAAGGCAAAACAGGATTCTTTGGATAGTAAATTTTAGGAAGTTTATTAAAGAAAGGATATACTTAACCAAACTTAGGATAATGACTTTTACAGCTTTGGCTGGTTGCACATTCTACCGAAGTGTAGGTTACAGGATTCACCCTCTCAGGTCTCTGGTCTCGGTCTCAAACCCACTTGTGGATATTGAGATGTGGTTCATTGTTTCTTGAATCTTCGAGATTTGGCTAGCAATGAAACCTTACAGATCCCCTGTATTTAATCGCTGTATGACCATCACACCATGTCAGAGCCAGGATTTTGTTGATTTAATGATTGGCTCTAGCTGTTGCTAGGTAAATTTGTTTGGCTTTTACTTGCATATTTCCTCCTAAGACCATCTGGCTTCAGTATCTCAGACAGGAATACAACGGGATTGTTTTACAATGGCCAGGATTTCCTGGCCCCGCCATGGTAGGACCTGCTGCAGAGGATGAAGCGGGCCAGCCAAAAGGCCTATTGACTTTCGGCAGGACTGGAAGATCCTGGCAGCAGGCTGGCCGGAAAATACCGGCCACTGTTTCTTAATTTTATTCTGAACAACTTTCTATTCATCATGTGTACAGCCCCATGGATCTTACCAGGGTTCCAGAAAGATTCCGTTATTTGAGCAGATTCAACTGAGATTGCACTTTCTCATGAGAGAGAGATTTTCAACTTATACAGCGATTATTCATTAATATTTCAATTAAAACCTAATTTTTCAAATATGATTATCATTTGCACTGATTCATTAATTATAACATAACTCAATCAAGGTTCATTACTTTTACAATCCTGGCTGCTACTTAATACAATTATATAAAATGCAGTGATATGAAATGGCTTCTTCAGCTACATTTTAGTGTTAAAATAGCTTCCTTGACCTTGTTAGTTATTACAGTGAATATAAAATAAAAATGGTCAAGCTGAATTAAAGTTTAATTACCCTAAGCCTATTTACATTTGTTTTGCAATTTTCAGGCATAAATAGGTGGAGCAAGCCCTGTTCACACTCCATTGACATTTTAAAGGCACTGCTGGTGGCCTAAATGCAGCCTGGAAATTTTTTGAGAAGGATATTTTTGGAGGAATGCTATTCCTAGTCCCAGAAAAATACTGTTCCTCAATGTCAAGGTAAAAGAAGCATGAGATGAAGTACAGAAAGATGTCAAAGTAGGACGTCAATTGGTAAAGCCAGTGAGATCTGAAAACAATCAGATCTTAGTCCTAACATAACAGAAGATCTACAGGTACAAATGGATAGAATAAATGGTGCGGTGAAAGCTAACGGAATTAAAATTAATGTCAAAAGGCGGACATTATGAAGATTGGGAGAAATCACGGTGGGAAAGCAGAGTTCAAGGTAAATGGTCAGCAACTGGAAGAAATATCTGGTACTTAAGTACCTGAAAAGCATCTTGTAAGAAGATGGCTACTGCCATGAAGAAATCTGAGCTAGAATAGCAATGGCAAAGAATGCATTCTCCAAGCAAAAGGAATTTCTCAGCATAGAAATGAACAAAGGACCCTTAAGAAAAGAATTATCAAGACCCTGATTGGGATTGTCTTCTTGAATGGGGTTGAAATGTGGGCCTTGACACAAGTGGACATCCAAAGACTGGAAAGTTGTGAAATGTGGTTCTGGAGAAGGATGGAGTGGGTCAGTTGGATAGAACACAAGAGCAATGAAGAAGTTCTCAAGATGGTGGAGGAAGAAAGATCATTAGTGAATATCAATAAGAAAAGGCAACAAGATTGGATTGGCAATATTCTAAGGAATGAGAACTTCCTGATGGAGGTGATTGAGGGAAGATTAGAGGGTCGTAGAGCAAAAGGAAGAAAGAGAATGATGACGTTAGATAACATAGAATTGAAAGTGGAAGATCCCTACGAGCTACTGAAATAGCACAAGGCTATGAGGTGTGGAGAAATGAGCAGAGTTCCTGCCCTCAAGCAGATCACTTTATATATAGTACCAGATACTGGATAGGCAGCTCCCCACCTTGCATGGGCCCCAATCAAGCCCCACATTTCTGCAACTGTCTTTCAACTCAGCTACTCAAAGAGCCTTCTAATTTCCTTCCCTCTCCTACCCGGTGTGACAAGTTGTCTGCTAGTGCTGATTGAGTGCTCCACAGCACACCCCCAATTATGACGTTGAGACCTGAACCTGAATATAGATTGAGACTCCCAATATTGAATTTGGAAGAGTGGCTTGGTAATTCAGCCACTTTCATGGCTATTTTTGGAACAGAAGTTAAAAATAACCCTCAATCTTGTTTTTTTATTGGCTGTGTCAGTTAGAAAAGATTTTGCAGATGCCTTTCAAGTATCATTAATCGGTACTGTTCAATAACTCATATAATACTTTGAAGTATTGTACTGTTTCCAAAAAGGTCTCCACCTCTTTAAAACTTGGAGTTGAATATATCGAACTCACTGAAGGAACTCAGAACTGTAGGGATTATTTGTACTATTTGAAGTTTATTTTATTTTATGATGCAAATATTGTTCCAGGGATGAAAGGTGATTTTACTCTATTCCCTCCAACTAAATAATGGGGCTGGATTATGCCCCTGCCAGGTGTGATTTCAATTGGCGGGGTGGTCATGTAAAATATGAGGGGTGAGTAGACCACTGCCTTATTGCCCACCCTGAAGCTATTCCCCATAATAAGGTAGGTAGTGAGGTGCGGGGAGGGCTGCTGAAATTGGAAGCCTGCCCACCATTTATAAATAAATAATTAATAGTCAATTGAGTTGGTTACCGAGTCAATTGATCTGAATATTCTGTTGCCCACGTGATAGTACGGTTTGCCTGGGCAGGCGTGTGGGAGTGGCAGGCCAGGCCATTTTTTAAACGCAAGTAGTTAAGAGGGAGGAACAAAGTGCGGGGATGGGGGGAATGGATCGTCCTTCAGAGAAGCCCTTTGTAGATTGGGGGCACCCCCCAAGATGTTACCCTCCCCACCTGGCCTCCAAAACCCATCCCTCACCCACTTCACCCACCTCTCTAAGCTGCCTGATCTCTCCCTGCTCTAAAAGCAAGGGACTTATCTGGCTCTGGGATCTTCAAAGTTTTGCGTGGGCCTCCTTGCGTTCCCAGCAGTGTGTACTACTGGCTGGCAGCTGTTGGGGGTGGGATTTCCTCTGTCTGAAGGGCAGAAGTCCCACTCTCTGCCCATTTAGCTTACCTGCAATGTGTTACATCTGTGAGGCAGGCTTTTTTAAGGTGCTTTGGCTGCCAGCTGTCTCTTGCAATGTGGGGGGTTGGGGGGCAAGAAATATGCCCCCTCCCAACCCTGTGAAATCCAGCCCTTGGGAAAACCAAAATACTGGGCAGAATTTACTAGTCAGGGAATGAACAGAAATCCTCCCTGACGCAGTGTAAAATTGGTTGTGATGATGTTGGAAGATGTTCTTGCGTCATCATGCCCAATTCCAATATTACGGAAGGCAGGCGGGTTCAAAAGTTGGAAACCCGCAGGTCTTCCATTTAAAGCCAATTATGAGATTATTAAATCAATTAACAAGGCAATTCACCCTATTTAACACAGCCCGTGCTATTTAATGGTAGGCACACAGGCTGTACTTGTGAGCGGGAATTGCAGCAGGGTGCTGGTAATGGTTCCAGGCAGGGTAAAGCCTGAAACAGAAGAGAACAGGGAGGAATCTACAGGAGAAATCAATAAGGAAGATTCTGGCTGAGTTTGTGCAGTTCTTTGGTCCTGTGACATTGAAGTAGTTATCCATTTGAGGCCATTGATAACATGGGCTTCAGTTAATGTTGGTTCTTCTCAAATCAGGCTGCTGCGGATCAATCCTGAGGGTGCTACGGGAATTGTGCATTCACAGGGAAAATCCTCCACTGATGAGGAGGGAAAGAGAAGGAGGGAAAGGAAGGCTGCTGGCCAAGGGCAGTAAAAACCAACCCACGATCAACAGGTGCATCAGGGAGACGCTGAAGGGGCTGAAGGGCAGTGCGGGGACCATGGGCAAAGATGCCAATAGAAATAACAGTATCCTGCTGGATGAGTGTACAGGCAGCTGTCAAACTATCTACAAATGAGTGAACACCGGTGTGGCAGAAAGCTTTGCCTGGCAAGGAAAGCTGTAGGTTTCATCTGCAACATGATTGCTTGGGAGAGCACTTCAAACTGTGTTGATGGTCACCCAATGCCTGGAGCACGATAAGTGTCAGTCGCCCTGAATTTCTATGCATCAAGATCCTTCCAAGGATCAGTGGAGGATCCATGTGGAATCTCTGCATCCTCAACCCAGCACAGAAGTGGTGATGTATGATTTGTTCAGGAGGGTGGAGAGACTCATCAAGTTCACCACTGATGTGGAGAGCCAGGCTGAGAGAGTGAGAGATTTTCAGACAATGTCAGGCTTTCCAAAAACACAAACGGCTATTGAATATTCTCATGTGGCCATTAAGGCCAGCCTGGTCATTTGTTAATCAAAAGCCTAACACTCTCTCAATGTTCACAAGGTGTGTGGGCACCATCAGCACATCCTGCAAGTGTGTGCATGGTATCCTGGGAGTTGCCATGATCCCTATATCATCAAGTACTCCCAGGTACCACGGGTGGCCACACCCCTTCGAGACTGGATGGATGGTTGCTTGGAGACAAGGGATGCCTGTTGAAGAGGTGGCTTATGATGCCTGCCAGTCACCCTTAACTCCTGCAGAAGAAAGTTTCAATGCCAGTCATGCCTCCACATGGGCCACCATAGGGAGGGCCATAGGCCTTTTGAATATGAGGTTTCAGAGCCTTGGTCAATCTGCAGGTGCCCTGCAATACGGTCTAGATGGAGTGTCATTGATCATTGTCACGCGCTGTGCTCTGTCAAGGGGGAAAGACATTGAGGATGAGGACATGAAGGGACACCAGGCATCATGATGAAGAATCCAACATTGACAATGAGCACCATGACAATGTGGAACAACATGATGCCCAGTAAATTCTGGGTACAAGGGAGTTAAGGCAGGCCTTGATCATGAGATGGTTCCATTGAGGTTTCACGGGCCTCTCCCAGGCATCAGAGAGGAGGGGCTGTATGTCTTCATCCAGCCCTGTATAACACCCGAATAACAGATTTTGAGGGCTCACCTCCACACACATTTGTTACAAAGGCCTTTGATTTTCATCATGGAGATGTTATTATATAGCAGCCCTTTTCGAAACAAGGTAGTCTACAGCTTACTCATTTATGCCCAGCAAATATTTAGAGAGAATGAACAATTTAATAAAGAACATATGAACAGTACTATAGTCAGGTTACACATCTACCCTGTGATGGCCCTTGTGTTATGACTTGGCAGATGGGGTGTGCCAGGTGGTCCAAATCCACAAGGGAAACTTGGCCACGCTATCACAATGGTTTTGCAATTTGTATTTATTGCAAGAAGATGTGTTCACTTTCAGAAGTAATGAGTCTACTAAGACCTTTAGAGATTAAAAAAAAATAAATTAAAATATTTATTAACAAAATAAAAGGTTTCAAGCACATGTATAAGACTACAATAAGTTGCTACTATAACAAATTCTAAAATTCCTAATTGATTTGACTCCCAGTTACACACCTCCTTTAAGGCAACAGTCCAAAATAGATTTTAGATTTAAAAACAAAACCAGCAAGTTAAACACAGTACCCACTTGACAGTGGAATTCCAAATGGAGGAGGTCAGCAGCAAGGTGATGCTCTGGATTTAAAATCAAAGGCGGTTTAATGACGTAAGCAGGACAGGAAAGGTAAGTACAGTAGTAAATTCACCTTTATCATGATGTGCCTATCATCCCAACACCCTCACTTTGCCATTTCAAGCCTACTCCAGCACAGTACTCCTCATATCAACTTACCTTCCAGGCGCACGCATCCTTCTCCCTCTGTGCCCTTCGTTGCATTCCCATCTGTCCATTTGTCACTGACACTCACCCTCATCCTCATACAACGTCATACCCATCCCTCGAAGGCATCCCCAACAAATGCTCTCCAACCATCAGTTCAACACGCCATTACTCTTGCCCATAGGCCGCTTGATGATTTGATGGCAGCAGCGAGTGAAATATGATCATGTATATAACTACATAAAACGTTCTTACCTTGATAGTTCTAATTCATGTCTCTAATCTCTCACCGAGTCTTTCCGTGAACCATAGGAACTGGTGTAGGCCACATCATGTTTTGCCTTCTCATCCTTTTCCTCCTAATTGGAATTGTCTGAAGAGGCTGTGTGATTGGTGTCTAGTTCCGCTTCCAGGTCCACACCTTTTTGCTGTATAATGTTGTGTAGAGTGCAGCACATCATGATCATTCTGCAGACCCTGGCTAGTGCATACTGAAAGGATCTCCAGACCTTTCCAGGCAGCTAAAGTGCATTTCATTGTGCTGATGGCTTGCCCAGTGACACATCTGATTGTCATATGGCTTTCATTATATTGCCCGTGGACCTCATTGGTTGGGTTCCCTATGGGTGTCATCAGCTACGTTGTAAGTGGGTATCCCTTATTTCTGAGAAGCCATTTGGCATGTCTGCTTTGAGGTGCAAAGAGATCAGGGATGATGAGTGGCCACATGGTGAAAACAACATAGTGTCTGCCCAGGAAGTTTGCACACGTTTGCATAAACATTGTATTAAGCACATATAGGGCCATCTCTGATCACCTCCTTGTATCACTCTCCACTCACATCCTTCTTCCACTTTCCAACCATACTTTCTTCTCTGTCTACTCCTGGAACATACGCTTTCCCAATTCACTATGAAGTGCACTTTCAAAAATCCCAATTATCTAACCTTTGGCCCTCTGTTCCCTATGACATTTCTGCAACCACTGACCTTCCCAACCACACCCTTACCGCCATATTTGATGCCTTAGCCCCCATTAAAACATTATTCTATCTTACCTTGACCATCCATCCGGTACAGCCCTCATTTCCACTCCCTTAAGCCCAAGGGACACCAGGATTGAACAAATGTAGGGGGACAACTGGTTTAGGCCATTCACTGTCAGATCTAGCTAAACCACATAAAGAACTATCAGGTCCTATTCTCATTTGCTAAAACTGCTTACTGTTCCAAGACATTCTGAGAAACTCTTCTGCAAACTAATTCATGCCTTTAATCTCTCACCAAATCTTCCAGTGAACCGTAGGGACTGGTGTAGGCCTCATCATGTTCTGCCTCCTCATCCTTTTCCTCCTAATTGGAATTGTCCGAAGAGGCTGTGTGATTGATGTCTTGTTCCTCCTTATTCCTTCACCAGGTCCACAATTTGCTTGTTTTCTGCGGCTTCACGTCCAATAACAAGTGTTAAAGAGCTCAAGGACTTTTTGTCACTGAGATTGAGACTATCTGGTCAGATGCCTCTGCCATTTCCCTCCTTTCCATCAGCCCACTGGGCCAAACATCCTCCAAAACTCCCTCTTGCTGTGGCCCTCTCCTCTTGCTTTCTCTAACTCGCCTTTTCTATGATGCCCACCTCCTGCTCCTTTGACCCTATTCCCACAAAATTGCTGAGAACCTAACTTCCCTTCCTACCTTCCATGTTAACTGATATCTCTTCAAATACAGTCTCCTCTGCTTCAAACCTACCATCATCACCTTTTTCCTTGACCTCTCTGTCCTTGCAAACTACCATCCCATCTCCAACCTCCCTTTCTCTCCAAAATCCTTTAACATGTCTGACAGCATCTGTGGAGAGAAAAACAGAGTTAATGTTTCAAGTCCGTATGACTCTTCTTCAGACGGACTTGAAATGTTAACTCTGTTTTTCTCTTCACAGATGCTGTTAGGCCTGCTGAGTTTTTCCAGCATTTTCTGTTTTTGTTTCAGAATACAGCATCCGCAGTATTTTGCTTTTATCCTTTAACATGTTGTTGCTTTCCAAATCCATGCACATCTTTCCCAGAACTCCGTGTTTGAAATCTTCCAATTAGATTTCCATCCTTGCCACTGTACCAGAATGGCTTTTATCAAAGTCCTATATGATCCTATATGACTGTGAAAAAAATAACTGTCTTACCTTTCCATTTTCGACCTGTCTGCAGCCTTTGACACAGTTTACCACAATATCCTCCTCCAATGCTTCTCTACTATCACTAGCCAGGGGCGACAGCACTCCCCTGGTTCCATTCTTCTGTCTAATTATAAATGCATTAAATATTTCATTAAACAATAATGAGGTTAAGATTCAAATACATCCATGCAGAGAACAATGAATTAGCAGTCCCTTGCCTTCACATTTTGGCCACCTCACAGGAGAAAACACTGAACAGTTTCCACCTTCGCTGTCTCAGATATAACCTTGATGTCTCTTGGCAGAACAAGGTCACCAGCTCAGAGGCCCGGGAGCATGCTAATTCCATCAGTGTACACTCATTGCTAAGCCAGTGACATATGCAGACGTTTGTTGGACAAATGATGAACGTATACCCAAAAACCTGCTGTATGGTGAACTGGCCACTGGATCACAGCCTCCTGGGCAGCCATACCTCCACTACAAGGACACCTGCAAGCAAAATAGAAGATGGTGGACACTGACAACTGTGGGGACAGTTGCTGACAGCTGTGATCTCTGGATGCTGACTGTTTGGAGGAGCATTGGAAGAGGCGAGCAGAAAAGGAAAGCTCAGCTGGAAGAGTGTTCAGAGAAAACAGAGGCCAGCAAATCATGCACCTTCTCAGCCCCCTGTCTTCCTCTGTGGCAAATGCAGCAGAAATTGCCATATCGGAATGGGGCTCCTGAGCCACACCAGGTGATGCTTAACACAGAGTTGACCACTATGGCACAAACCATCATCCTATAAGACAGAAGGCTGCCACCCTATCTAATCATAGCCAGTGAATCATTTGCAATGGTTGCTGTTCCTGCTTCAGAACCATTACCCCTGGTCGATCTTTCTTGGCCCCCTACTACTTCTATCTACTTGCTGCCCCACAACACCATCATCTAAAAACAGCATCAGTTTCCATATGTACGCTGATGACACTCAGCTCTACCCTGCCAACGCCTCTCTTGATCCCGCCACATACAGCACTGAACGAACAGAAATTTCTTCCAACTAAATGTGGGGAAAACCGAAACCATTGTTTTTGGTCTCCATTACAAACTCCATTCCCTAGTCACTAATTCCATCCCTTTCCTTGGCAACTGTCTGAACATGAACTAGACTATTTGCAAGATTGGTGCCATATTTGACCCCAAGATAAGCTTCAGGCCACATATTTGTGCCATCACTAAGGCTGCCTTTTTCCACCTCCTTTACATCCCCTGACTTCACCCCTGTCTCAGCTCATCTGCTGCTCAAACCCTATTCATGCATTTGTTACCTGCAGGCTTGACTATTCCAATACATTCCTGTACTGTCACCCACTTTCTATTCTTGATGAACTTGAAGTTATCCAAAGCCTTGCTACCTGTGTCCTAACTCACAACAAGTCCCATTCACCCATCGCTCCTGTGCTCCCACACCTACGTTGGCTCCAAGTTAAACAAAGACTAGAGTTTAAAATACTTACCTTTGTAAGGATGTTATGCTTCAGTTTGCATGGCATTGGTGAGGCTGCATCTTGATTACTGTGTGGGTCTCCTTATTTAAGGAATGTAAATACATTGGAGACGGTGTTCAGAGGAGGTTTACTAGATTGATACCTGGAATGTGTGGGTTGTTTTATGAGAAAAGGTTGGAAAGGCTGTGTTTGTTTCCATTGGAGTTTAGAAGAGTGATGGGTGACTTGATTGAAGTATATAAGATCCTGAATGGTCTTGATGTGGAAAAGATGGGCAGAATTTAGCCCTTGTTGGGCGGGCTTGGCGGGGGTGGGTGGGGGAGGTCGGGAAGCTGGAAGACGATTTCACGCTGTGGGGCCAATTAAGGCCCACTCAGCGTGAAATGCAATTGGTAGCGCTCATCACTGCCTGTGCGGGGGGTGTGGGTTCTAGGAGGGTGAGTGCGGACTTCGCAGATATATGCGAGTGAACGCTTGAGAATCTCCCTGAGGCACAGAGCTGCCTCAGAGAGATGAAGAGTTTCAAAAAAAAAAGTTGAAAAATGTTATAAAATATGCCCCCTTATGTGACTCTGTCACATGAGCGGGGACATGTTATTAATGAAAAAATAAAGTTTTTATTTTTATTTGCTTTTGGAAACCTCATCCCACCCATGGATGAGGTTTCCTAAAAGCGCAAAGGCTGCTTGGCCTTATCGCCTGCCTGCCAACCGTATTTTGGTCAGCGGGCAGGTGCAGGAATCGGCAGCACGCCCGCTGACTGAAATATCGCGTGATTGCACGTTGACGTCAGGACGCTCGCCCGATGTCCACACACGTCATTTTACACTCGAGCGGTTTGGGCGTGCGCCCGCCTGCAGAGTCAAAAATTTTGCCCAACTTTTCCTCTTGTAGATTGATTCTTGTTAGACAAGGGAATCAAAGGTTATTGGGCATAGATGGGAATATGGAACTCAAAACCATATCTTATTGAATGGCGGAGCAGGCTCTAGGGGCCGAATGGCCTACTTCTGCTCCTATTTTGTATGTTTGTATGTTTTCAAATCCTGCCTTTGCCTCACTCCAGCTATCTTTGTAACCTCCTCCATCCATGTAGTCCTTTGAGATTTTTGTGTAATATCTACATTATGGCTCTTTGAGCACCCCAATCTTAACGGTTGCACCAATGGTGGCTGTGCCTTCAGCTGCCAAAAGGAACTACATAAGGACAAGTTGTTTTTTGTGTGGGTTGTACACCAACTGCACATTGATAGAGAGGCATCCCTTGCTCTGGATGAGTGTTCCTGGATGACCTGGGGTTGCCTTAATTGTCACATACGTACGGTTGCCATGTACTTGTTCAAAATCAGCTAGAACTGCAAAACCAAGCACCACTCACTCTGTCTGGCATAATTGGTGGTAAAGTAGGCATAATTATCAGCCATGGCAAACAAGCAATCAGTCACCTGTCTCACTCATTTCTGTGAGAGATCCTATAAATATCTTCTGCAGATTGAGCCCGAGTTAAACAAACTGAGGGTGGTTGATACTTTGACAACCACTGGTAACGTGTGGCCACCAAGTCCATTTGGCAGCAGGTCTTGTTCCAACAGGCTGCAAATATCTGCCACTATCTGACAGGAGACCCTGAGCCTCCTGAAACACTGGTGTTTGGACATGTTGAGGAAGTTTATCCTCTGCCTGTATATCCTGTGTGCTAAGAATGGCCTCCTGCTAGCTGCACCTTTCCCAGCATATCACATACCTTCACTGGAGCTGCAGGGCTATGAGAAATAGGCTATTGCTGCTCTTGCTATTCTTATTGTTGCGCTTTCTGCTGTTGGTGCTGCTGTAGGTGTTTTTCCTGCTGCTCCTGTTGACAGAGCCAAACAGAGCCAAACAGCACCCGGCAGAGCCAAACAGAGCCTGTTTCTCACCTGAGGTCCAAAGTGAAACAGCATAAGTAGCATCCATGTTGATCTGATTAAATCAGAGCTTCAAAGTGGAGATCAGATGTATGAACCTCTAAAGTTGTGAAAGTAACCTTTCAGCCCAAGTCCCTGTGAACAAAGTTGTTCACACAGGCGAGCAGCTGTGATGTGTGAGTACTATTGGCATTTCCTTGTAATGACTTCAGCCTCCACCCACCCCCCCTTCCCAAAGCATTCTTGCTTTGCTTTGACTGTCGAGTTCCAGGAAACTTGCAAGATAGCTGCATACACAGATGATTCCACTGCACTTAAATGCGGTTTCCAGACACAGGACAGAATTTTACAGCCCCATTGCAGCGGGGGGTGGGGCTGTAAAATGCAGCAAGCTGTTCAAAAGTCCATTGACTTCGGCGGGACCGTAAAATCTTGCTGGCGTAAAATTCCACTCTCAGTGTCAATCTCTTTGGTGTAATTTAGCCCCCACCTGCTCCCATACTTGCCTGCTCCTGCAACTTAAAATTTATCCCATCATCTTGAATGAAGTGACAGTTCAATAAATTGGTCTTTTCATTTTGAAAGTAAAAAATAGTGAAGCTACCAAATGTAAATTTGTGAAGTATTCTACTCCAGTTGCTGCATCCGCCAGCTTTAAACAATGGTCTTCTAGCTATTTGATGACAGGTGCCCAAGTCAAACCACTATCAGCCTTGGTATGTTATGACATTCCCAGGTAAAATGACCTAGTTATCAAATAGCTCTTTCAGATGGAGCTATCAAGAGTCATTAAGATACAATCATTTTTGCAGTGAAGAACAGCCAGGAAAAGATATAATCTGTCTTCATCTTCAGCATTTGAACACTTTTGAATCAAATATTTCTAAATGGAAGCTCTCATATTGAGCAGTCTTCTGCTGAAAAACACATTAATTATCAGCTGTACTTCTTGTTCGCTTGCTTACCATGCATGTGGCAGCTGTAGTCCTTACAATCAGGATCCTGAAATGATTGTTTAATATAGTGACATTCTCAAAGCTGTTGAATCCTAGACTTTGTGACTTCTATACATTTTTATCCTCATCTGCAGACAGCTTTCAAACTTGTGCCAAATTAAGATAAATCTATTCTGATTTTTTTTTGTAGAGTTTGATGTCTGCAATCTTAATGGCACTCTCAATTTCAGGTAAGTGTATCAGGCAATTCAATATAAATCCCAATTAAACATGTAACCCAAAGTCTTGTGGGAGGAATTTTAACCCAGTCTGACATTTCCAATTTTCAGGACAGGCAGCTGAGCTATCCGCCTCAAGTCGACAGGGTCCTAATTCATTTTTGTTAATTGGGATTGGATGATGTCATTGGTTTAGATACAGATTATAAATTTGGCACAAACAAGGGAAGCTGCTGTGGTTTTCCCTCACGTGAATGTCAGCCTGAAGAGGATTGAGAAGCTGAAAAGACCCTCCAGGTAAGTTCTTTTACTTTCCTTGTGAAGCCAGAAGGAACAGGAGAGTTCCTATGCAGTTTATGAAGGAAGTTCAGGACTCCTCTGCCCCAGGCTTCATCTTTCCTACTGATAGACTCATGCAAACCCCTGTCCTCACACTAACCTGAATGTAACTGAGGGCTATCGGATTTTGTGCAGATCAGCAGTCATTTTCTGCCTGTCACTGCCCAAAGTGTTCTGATAGTGAGGACTGATAATTAAAATTTCCATGACTACATATTGCTGTCAGGGGTGGCAAACAAACCAATGGCTTCCAGTTGGAAGGCCCTTTATTGGTTAATAGAATAAACTCATCAATTTACAATTCCTCCTTACATTTATATAGCAAGTCACCACACTTCACTTTCAAGTGCCGTGGCTATTGTCATCAAAGCCAACAGGGCATTAAGATCCAAAACCAAAATACTGTAGGTAGTGGAAGTCTGAAATAAAAGCCAAAAATGCTGGAAGTATTCAGCAGATTAGGCAGCATCTGTAGAGAGAGAAATAGAATTAGCATTTCAGGTTGATAACCTTTCAGCAGAATAGGGCAATGAGGTGAATACTTTTATCATGCTACTTGAATCATAGAATCTTGAAAGGGTGCAGCACAGAAGGAGGCCATTCAGCCTGCTATGTCTATACCGGCTCCACTCTGTCCAGACCCCCACATGATTTTGAACACCTTAATCAGGTCTCTTCTCTTCTCTCAAGACAACAGCCCCAGCTTTGCCAATCTATCCATGTAACTTAAGTCTCTCATCATCAGAGCTATTTTTGTAAATCTTTCCTGCACCCTTTACAATGCCTTCACATCCTTCCTAAAGTGTGTTGCACCCAATATTCCAGTTGAGGCCAAACCAGTGTTTTTTAAAGGTTCTCCATAACTTCTTTGCTTTCGTACTCTACGCCTTTATTTATTAAGTCCATGATCCTGTATGCCTTATTAGATGCTTTCTCAACCTGTTCTCCTACCTTCAACAACTTGTATGTATATCCCCAGATCTCTTTGCTCCTGCACCTATTTTAGAATTGCATCCTTTAGATTACTTTCCTTGTTCTTCCCACTAAAAATGTATCTCTTCACACTTCTCTGCATTAAATTTCATCTGCCATATGTCTGCCCATTCCATCAGCCTAAGTACTCTTTAAGTCTATCACTATCCTCCTCACAATTCACAAGACTTCCAAGTTTTGCGTAATCTTTGAATTTTGAAATTGTACCATGTACATCCAAATCTAGGTCATTAATATAGATCAAGAAAAATAGTGGTCCTAAGTCCAACCCCCTGCAGAATCCCACTTCATACATTTCTCCAGTGTCAGGAAACTAACATGTTTTTCCTAATATTATTGTGGGATATTTTAAAGCAGGCTTATGTGTGTGTGGGTGTATGGTTCTGTGCGTGGGACTAATTTACTTAAACTGGAGATGATTAGACTGCAAAGTTTAAATTATCAAAGAACTGAGATGTAAAACAGATGAGTAAAGCCAGGATGTGAATGAAATTTGCATTTTTAGATAAGTGGGACAGCTGTTTGATTTTCAAAGGGACACAATATGATTTTTACAACTGGGAAGATTAATAAGGAAAAGTTATTACATTGATTTTTCCCAAAAGTGCTGGCCATAATGATAACATTATCATTTCCAGGAAAAGTAACTGCAAAAGACAAGTTGAAACAATGGAATTTACAGATCAAAAAGGGAGAAATATATTTAAAGAAGGAAGGAAGGGTGTGGCTGTGTGAGATCTTGAAAGTTGCACCATGTGAAACAGGCTGGTGGAAAAGCCTGTAGCCACCCTGCAGAAGTTTGCTGTTCTAGTAACCAAAGTTGTGCTAAAAGCCTTTGGAAGTCCATTGCCCAGTGGATGCTTGTGGTAAAATTGCTGGATGACTTTAAAAATTTGGAATCTACTTTGACTGTTGCCTTGAAGGGGTGCATAGTTGGGAGTCTGGTTAAGTAGAAATTTTGGGAACTGTTATACATGTGTAACTGTAATCTTGTGTGTGTTTAAGTTTGTTCTTTTGTTAACAAACGTTTTAATTTAACCTTGCAAATCTCTAAAGGTGGTAGTGGACTCATTGGGCTGAATTTTCTGTTCATCGGGCGGGCGGAGCTGACTCAATCGTGGGCGGGTGCGGATCCGCTCCGCCAGCGATCGGGGCCACTCCGCCATTTTGCGCGGGTGGGCCAATTAAGGCCCGCCTGGTGCATTTCACACTCCTGCAGAGAGCGGGATGTTTAAAATTGTGGCGGGCGTGTACAGACTGCCGGTTCCAATGGGGAACCGACAGTCTGTATAAAGAGAAGCCAGGCAGCCTCCTTTAGGCTGATCACCATGGCCAGCTCCAGGTGCAGGGGGTCTGCACAGCAGGCTCCAGTGGAGGGAAGGCCAGAGGAGGAGGGCAGGCTGCAGGGTAGGTCAGCGGGGGGGGGCAATGTGCCCCTCGCTTCTCTGATGCCTGCCTTGCTGCCCTTGTTGAGGAGCTGGCAGCATGGCGAGAGGTCTTGTTTCCCCAGGATGGGAGGAGGAGGGCCTCCCACATTATGAAGCGGTCCTGGCAGGAGGTGGCTGAGGCAGTCCACCACCCGCACGTCACCCAGAAAATTCTGCCCATTATTTCTGACTTCAGTGCACACACCTTCTTATAATAAATACAAATTGCAAAATTGTTGTGATAGCTTGGCCAAGTTTCCTTTGTGGAGTACCCTTGTGGCCCTGGTGGCAAATACCACCTGCCATATCACAACATCAGGTGGAAAAACAACAGTTCACCACTACTGTTTCCTGTCAGTCATCCAAATTCATGTCCATGCTACCACTGCCCCTTTTATTCCAAGAGTTTTGACTTTGCTGACAAGTGATGTGATACTTAATCAAACGCCTTTTGGAAGCATGTACACTGTTCTCATCAACCCTCTTTTACCTTATTGAAAAACTCAGTCAAATCAGTTGAACACAATTTGCCTTTAGCAAATCTATGCTGGCTCACTTTAATTGATCCACATTTGTCCAAGTGATTGTTAATTTGGTACTGGGCTATCATTTCTAAAATCTTTCTTACTACTGAGGTTAAACTGACTGACCTATTGTAGCTAGATACCTTACACCCCTTTTTAAACAGGGGAGTAACATGAGCAATTCTCCAGTTCCCAGGCATTACCTCTAGAGTTAAGGAGTATTGGAAGAGCCAGTGCCTCTTTAATTTCTGTCCTTACTTCCTTTTGTATCCTTGGATGCATCTGATCTGATCCTGGCGATTACTTTCGGAAGGCTAGCCTTTCTAATGCCTCCTTGAGGGAGGAGTGCCAACCAGAATTCCAACCAGAGATTGAGGACCATTAATCACAGTAATAGATAGATAGGGCCCTAGATTGCTGAAGAACAGCAACTCTGACATTGCAGCATTTCCTCCATACTGCACTAGATTGCCAGCCTAGACTATGTACTGAAGTCCTGAAATGAGACTCGAATTCATAAACCCTGACTTAGAAGTGAGAGTGCTACCATCTGAGAAAAGCCAACTCTGTACTCAGGAAACCAGAAGGATTACTAATTAAATAAAATAGTAGAAGAAATAAGAGACTTTTGTTTGAGTTTATTCTATTAAATTATAATAATTCTGCAATTTTGTATTTGACATTCTTTTCAACAAAAGGACAGCAGTCAAGTGTTAATCACTGTTCATCTGGAAAATTGTTATATATAATCTCTCACCGTTGTCATTGTAGGAATATGGCTCTTTGCAACACCCATGAGTTCTGCTCCTTTTGCAGAGCAGGTGACTTAGCGAAGGTGGATGCGTTAATGCTCCCTGCTCTCACAACAAAGGTAAGCATTCCACTCTGGGTAGTGACATCAATTGACAGCTTGATGGGCCATGGCCCTCTTCTTACAGACATAGTGGGATGGGGGTGGGGGTGGGGGGGTGGGGGGGAGATTTTTTAGAAGGGTGCGGATCTTGCCTGTCGACTGGAGAGTAGGCAAGAATCCCATGTTGCTTCCATCGGGAAGGTCAGCTGGTATTAAATGCCTCTCAGGCACTTAAGTGACCTGTGGCAGGCCTTCCGTGTGATCAAGGACCCCAGGGTGTAAATCCCGCCCATCAAGATCTCCCACCCAATCAGCGACCAGCAGATCTTTTCCTCACCAACAACACCAGGGAGGGTGTGACTGCTGCCAGAATGACAGCCACTAGAAGCCCAGGATAGAGGAGTGACCCAGGCCTGAGGTAAGTCATGGCAGGAGAAGTTTTGTGGAGTAGGGGCCACCAGGGATGGGGTGTAAGGAGTTGGCAGCAAGCGCAGGGATTGGCTTACTGTTAATATTATAGAGGTTTGACTTCCACTGTATGAACTGAGAAATTGCATGACCAAGCTGAACCTTGCAATTCTTCTGGCTGGAACAATTTTGAATGGAGTATTTACCGTTGCTATTTAATCTGGGAGCATGGATGAGCATTTGGTTGATGAAGTCTACTACCTGTTGCATGCAAATTCCTGTGGAAGAAGGGATGAGGCTGAATATTTCTTTCACCCTTCTTGGGGCCATCATCAGAAAGATGGTTGTGGGCCTTGGGAAGTGATGGCTATTACCTCTAGTGAAAAGAAAGGGCTTTGTTGTGGCCTGCTCTTTCTCCATGTAGGTCCTCACTCCCTTTGCAGGTTTTGGTCTCTCCTGTGTTGATCTTTAACACTTTCACACTCTCCCCTGCGTTGTCACTTCTGATGATGTAGTGGTGATGCTATATAGGTGGCTCCACCTTGGTAGTGCACATCAGAGGGAAATAGCTTGGGGCAGCTATGGAGGAGCACGTAGAAGTGCAGCCCTGCCAGTACTCCATCCGAAGTGGAGAATTCACCCTATTTACTCTGCACATTGTAAAATCTTGACATCTGAAGCAAATTGCTGACTTTTGCCCTGTAAAACGGAGAAATAACACTCATTGTGCAGCGCATCAATTCTTTCCTGCAATCAAGGAACCAAGCTGTCAATGGAGTCCGGGAATTCTTTGGAATTGGAGATCAACAAAGAAATGAAACAGTTATTAAATTCAAGCAGTTGAAAACATGTAATATGCAGACTTAGAGGAATGAAAGTGAGAGCACTTAATAAATTGAAAAGGAATTAAGAAGTCCTCTGATGTGAAATCTTCTGAAGTTACTCAGAAACTCCAGAGGAGAGAAGTATAATCCCTGAAGACTGAGATTTGCTGGCAATTTTTGAGAGTGACAGAATTGGTTATGGAAAGAAGCTTTTAGAATTTCTCTAGAATATATTTCAATGCAAAACAGCCGTAATATGTATGAAGACGTAGGGAGCTGGAGGTTAAATATGAAACTAGGTTAACTAAAGAAATTGAGAAATGCTGTAGTCATTAATGGAATAACTAATGGTAATAGTTCTGGGACCTTTAGTATTCACAATGTAAGTGATCTAAACAAGGGATTGTGAGTCGAACATGTGCTGAGAACCGTTCACTGCCTAAGAGGAAAATTGAATTCAAAAGAATTTCAAGGTTGATCAGGAAGATGAGCAACAGATAATATTCAACATGGACAAATGCAGGTATGTTGCCAATAGGTTCTAAAGATTTTAATATCAGATAATCAGAGGGTTATAACCATGCATGTAACAGATGATGAGAAATATTTTATTATGTGCTTATCTATCATCACACCAATTCCACAAGATAATACAGCAGTTACTAAAGGAAATGTTTAGAGTGCACCATATGACCAAACTTTCATTCAAGCAGGTTTTTAAAATGCGCTGCGTTAAATTCTTGTTGATAAAATTATGGTCAATGGCATTAAAGAGAGTATTGGAGAATGGCCAGGAAGCTTGATAAAGAACATAGAACAAAATAGTGGTTAATGGATGGTTTGACAGATGTTTGTGGCTAGAGGGTATACAAAGTGGTGCCCTCCAGGGGTCAGTCTTGAGGCCATTGGATTATTCTGGATTGGGTCAAGGAAGCACAATATTGAATTTGTAACAATCACAAATAGTAAATTTGGTTTACTTGCTGATTTTATTTCCTCACCCCTCGTTTCCTTTAGCATGAATGAGGTGACGGTGGGACAAATATTCGGGAACACACCAACTGACTTATTGCTGGGGTGCTCACATGTTGTGATTTTCCAGTGAAATTTCATATAAGCAACTTAATAAATACAATTAAATGAGTGTCTTATGATGTTATTAGGACCTGGACACCATTTTCCTGTGGCTCAGTGCTACCTCTGCTGCTTCCTTGGTCTGCGGCAGTCATCACTCTGGTTTTGTGGTTTATGCTGGGGCAGGTGGTGAGTCCAGCAAGGCATCTCTGTGCATCTGGTGGGAAAGCAATTGAGATGATATAAAAGACAATTAAGAGCCTTTTTAACCATGAAGTCCTGCTTTCTTAAAGCACACGGCTTTCATGCTGTGTCAGCCCCTCACCAGGCTCACTGAGGTGAGTGCACAGTGGGAAGAGTTTCTTCAGTGAAACTGACAAGCTGGGAAGACTTTGATCAATTACATAGATGAGCTCTAGCTGTGGCCATGTGAGAAGATGCTGTTCAAAACATGTCTTCTCTCAGAGTGCTATCACTGCTTGATGGGTTATTGCCAGCTTCTTGGAAGGCTATTCACCTGTCCAGCACTTTACTCACCTTCAGCTGCACTTCCTACTGCTAGCCTTCACTGTGGCATGGGAGCAGCTTACACAGCTCTACTCCCCATCCCTGCTGAGGGCCAAGAGCAAATCCACACCACCACCAGCAGCAGCAGGAGCAACACCAGCAGCACCACCAGCTAACTTCTCCTCAGCTACACACCCTGCTACAGGACAGGCAGAATGCTGCAGAACAGAGGGATCTGGGTGTCCTTGTACTTGGATCATAAAAAGTTAGCATGCAGATACAACAAGTAATTTGGAAGGCAAATTGAATGTTGGCCTTTATTGCAAGGGGGAGAGAGTATAAAAGTAGTGAAGTCTTGTTACAGTGTTGGTGAGATTGCATCTGGAGTATTGTGTACAGTTTTGGTCACCTTGTATAAAGAGGAATATATTTGTGTTAGAAGCTGTTTAGAGAAGGTTCACTAGTCTGATTTCTGAGATAAAGGGGTTATTTTATGAGGAAAGGTTGAGAAGGTTGGGCCTATACTCATCGGAGTTTAGAAGAATGAGAGGTAATCTTATTGAAACATATGGGCCTGAATTTCACGCACCCCTGCTGGCAGGTTTTTAGGCGGGGGCAAGCGTGAAATAGCACAAATGGGCTTGCGTTGGATTCCCGCCCGCCCTGACCTCTCACCAATTTAACACTGGGACAGGCGAGGCCTCGGATAGGCTGCCCATCCTTGCCCCAATTGAGGCTCTTAAGTGGCCAATTGTTGACCACTTAAGGGCCCTTTTCTACCCAGCCTCAATTTTTAGGCTGGTAGGAGGGTTTCCTGGGTTTGGGGGAAGCCCAAAAATGATTGGATTTTGGCCCCTGGCAGGAAGGGGTGGTGGGTTGGCACCTCCATCAGAAGACCCCTTCTAACTTCAGGCACCCCGTCCCCCCCACTTAAGGCCTGGTGACCATTGGACCTACCTCTCCACCTCCCACCCCTCCCCGGCCTCTCTTCTGACACCCCAATCCCCCACTATTCACCACCACCCCATTCCCCCCACCCCAGCCCTTCCTTATCCTCCCCATCCTGAGATCCTGAAAACTTACCTTTCCATGCGTTCCTGGGACTTAGGCTCCGTGGGCTTCATGAACTTCCACATCATTCCACTGCAGCTTCTATCACTGAAAGAACTAGAGATCTGCCAGCCAATCAGACTGGCTGGCAACTGTAAGGTGGGAATTCCTCCCGAGTGAAGGGCAAAGTCCCACCTGCAGCCAATTAATGCTCATTGGACTGTGAAATGGCTGCAGGCCAGGCAATGTCAGTGGGAACGTGTTCCCTGCCGACTCTATGGATGGCAGGATAGGAAACTCCACCATCAAAAATATCCTGGCCATGAGATCCTGAGGGGCTTGACGGGGTAGATGCTCAGAAGATGTTTCCCCTTGTGGGGAAATCTAGAACTAAGGGGCACAGTTTAAAAATAAGGGGTCTCCCATTTAAGATGAAAATGAGGAGGAATTTCTTCTCTCAAGGGGTTGGTAATCTTTGGAATTCTCTCCCACGCTGGGTCATGGAAAATATTTATGGCTGAGTTAGACTTAATTTTGATCGACAAGGGAGTTAGGGTTATGGGGGATAGGCAGGAAAGTGGAGTTAAGGCCACAATCAGATAATCCATTATCTTACTGACAAGCAGAGCAGGCTTGATGGGCCAAATGGCCTATTCCTGCTCCTAATTCTTATGATCTTATGATCTAACACTTGTCTCTTTCACATTTTTCGATGTCTATCAGAAAACTCATATGCTTGCAAGACTGATGATGAAAACTCTGACAATGACAATGTACTTTTACTTGCTCTTATACTGACACCTAAATCATATCAAGCATGACTTAGGTAATGATTTTCTTTGGACTAACTTGGGGCATTCACCAACTACAAGTTAGCACCAGTAGGTGCAAGTGGCAAGAAAGGTGAGAGCTTAGCAGAGAACCAGCTCATTTCTAGCTTGACTGAAGAGAACAGAGTTCAGGGGCCCAGCATTTAGAAAGATAATTTCTGTGACTCAGCAACTTCTGAAGGCATTGAACTGCATCTCACAGGGAAGCTCATAGTGCAGTCATGCAGGCTCCATGTTGAGTCATCTCCCCTGCCTTGAGCATACTGGGAGTTAGAAGCTTCAATTGGATCAACTGATCTCCTGAAGTCTGCTCTTCTGCAAATTAGTAGGGTTGCTAACTTGCAGTCCAGCAGCAGGGCCTGTCATGCAATGGGAATGGGACATGATGTCATATTTTATGATGGTATGCAGATAGTGTTCCTGCAGTAGTGATTGATACCACAGTATTAGGTGATATGAATAACAATTATGGTAATTCGGGCAGATGCTATCGATTGTAGAATGGAAAGACTGGGACAAGATTGGATATGACTGTTATTGTAAGGGGTTACAGATTGTTCAGCTAAAGCTACCTTCAATGAAGTACTCTGAGTTCAGACAACTGTTGGATCCATTTTCTTCCCAACCTCCATGCCAGTAGTGCCCTCTCCTCATTATGTGAAGCTCTTCCTCCAATGATGGATTCAAATGTTGTCCCCAGTGTGGGCAAAATTATGCAATGGACAGCAAGCCACAATTAAACGTGATATTCTTTTTAATGATGTTGGTGAGGACCCTGGGGAAATCTCCCCAGCTTTTTTTGAAATAGTGCCATGAGGTTCACCTAAGAGGGCAGAAGAGTCTTCAGTTCAATATCTCATCTGAAAGATGGAAACTTTGCCAGTGTAGAGTTTGCAGAGGGGAGCCCTTGTCACAAAGCACCCGGCAATTAGCGTGCTGTCAGTGCAGGGCCTCACCGCTTAGGAACATAGGAGCAGGAGTAGGCCATTTGGCCCCTCAAGCCTGTTACACCATCCAATCAGATCGTGGCTGACCTGTGACCCAACTTCATACACTCATCTTTGTCCCACATCCTTTAATAGAATTGGCTAACAAAAATCTATCAATTGCAGATTTAAAATTAATAATTGATCTAGCATCAATTACTGTTTGCAAAGGAAAGTTCCACACTTCTGCCATCCTGTGTAGAGGTGTTTCCTAATTTCATTCACTTGTCTAGCTCTTACTTTTAGACATGCTCCCTAACTCCTAGTCTCAGAAACCAATGGAAATAATGTCTCTCTCTCTATCCTATCTGTTCCCCTTTAATATCTTAAACGGTGATCAAATCACCCCTTAACTTTTTAAATTCCAGGGAATACAACCCTAGGCTGAATAATCTTGGGATTGTTTCCTGCTTTGCGGAATGTATTATGGGGTGTGGTGGTGTCGGGCACCGTCCATGACAACATCACGCTGGTTCATGATAATACCGTACAGGAACCTGCCCGTGTTATTTAAATGGCAATTTAAAACCCAACTGAACCAATGAGCTAGCTAGCTCACTGGAATAATAATAATCTTGCCTTCAGGGTGCGATTAACGACAGGAGGGGAATCTGTGTTTTTAAGGGAAAACTCTTTAAATTGTTCCATTACATTCTCCCTTCCATAACCCAGGGGTGAGGGGTGAAAACTCTCGGAGACTGATGGGGATTGTAGTCTCAGTTGGAGACACAATCTCCAGTGAGGCAGAGAGGAGGATTAGGAGGAGGAGGTGGAGAAGGGTGAGAGGAATAAGGGACCACAGGAGGCTCAGGATGTTGTGGGTCCTCAGGAAGGGACATGGCAGCGCAGACCCTGATGGGCAGGGGGAGCCTAGGAGCCCTCATCGGAGGCACAGACAACCTTACGCTGCCGCAAGGGTATACAGACAGTAACTCAGCTACTTGCAACTGACTGACTCAGTGCAGAAGATGACTCAGGCTTTCCAGGGCAATAACGGAGGAAGTGAAATATCTTCCCTCCATCTCCCATTTGCAGTGAGAGTGTCCTGAAGCCCTTACATCCAAACCTTCTCCATCAACTTGCATGCTTACACAATTCCTCCTGCCCTCCTTCAAAGTTTGATTTCGTACCTCAACCTTCAGACACAAGTGACGCAGCTACAGCTATCAATAAGAACATAAGCACAAGGAGCAGGAGTAGGCCATTCAGCCCCTTGAGCCTGCTCCACCATTTAATAAGATCATGGCTGATCTGATAGTAATCTGAAATCTGCATCCCACCTACCCCCATAACCTATCACCTCCTTGCTTACCAAGAATCTACCCACCTCTGCCTTAAAAATATCCAAAGACTCTGCTTCCACCACCTTTTCAGGCAGAGGGTTCCAAAGACTCATGACTCTGAGTGAAAAAATTTCACTTCATCTCTGTTTTAAATGGGTGACACCTTTATTTTTGAAAACTGACACGTAGTTCTAGATTCTCCCCCAGGAGGAAACATCCTCTCCACATCCACCCTGTCAAGACCCCTCAGGATCTTATGTTTCAATCAAGTCGCCTCTTACTCTTCTAAATTCCAGCAGATACAGGTCTGGTTTGTCTAACCTTTCCACATAAGATAACCCACCCATTCCAGGTATTAGATACCAGGTAGTCTGGTAAACCTTCTCTGAACTGCTTCCAATGCATTTACATCCATCCTTAAATAAGGTGTCCAATACTGTACACAGTACTCCAAATGTGGTCTCACTAGTGCCCTGTACAATTGAAGCATAACCTCCCTACTTTTGTATTCAACTCCCCTCACAGTAAATGATAACATTCTATTAGCTTTCCTAATTACTCGCTGTACCTGCATACTAGCCTTTTGTGATTCATGCACTAGGGCACCCAGATTCCACTGCATCTCAGAGCTCTGCAACTTCTTACCATTTAGATAATATGCTTCTTTTTTATTCTTCCTGCTGGAATGGACAATTTCACATTTTCCACATTATACTCCATTTGCCAGATCTTTGCCCACTCACTTAACCTATCTTTATCTTTTTGCAGCCTCCTTATGTCCTCTTCCACAGCTTACTTTCCTACCTATCTTTGTCATCAGCAAATTTGGCAACTGTCCCACCCATCCCTTCATCCAAGTCATTTATATAAATTGTAAACAGTTAGGGTCCCAGCCCTGATCCCTGTGGCACACTACTTGTTACATATTGCCAACCTTAGAAAAACCCATTTATGCCTACTCTCTGCTTCCTGTTAGCCAGACAGCCCTCTATTCATGCCAGTAGGTTACCCCTTATACCATGAGCTTTTATTTTCCAGAATAACCTTTGATGTGGCACTTTATTAAATGCCGTCTGGAAATCTAAGTACAATACATCCACCGGTTCCCCTTTATCCACAGCACCTGTTACTTCCTCAAAGAACTCCAATAAGTTGATTAAACACAATTTCCCTTTCACAAAACCATGTTAACTGTGTCTGATGACATGGAGCTTATCCAAGTGCCCTGCTATAACTTCTTTAATAATAGCTTCTAACATTTTCCCTACAACAGATGTTGAGTTTTGCATTTATTCACAAGCCTTCCAAGCATACCAACATCATTAAAGAAAAATGTCACCCATGTGCCCCTATTTGTGACTAATGTAGATATTTACGAACACATTTATGAGTGCTCGGGCGAGGTGACCACCCCCCGTCGCTTGCGGCTGCACTGGAGAGAGGCATCTGATTTGCTACCTTCCTTGCTCTGGATGACTTCAGCGGGTAACCTCTGTGTGGCTGTGGCCTTGACTGGCCGACCACTCCAGGAGACTCTTGCTGAGACGCATGTGAGTTTTGAGTTGCCGCAGCAATGGCTGAGGCCTGTGTCAATGGCCGATAAACAGAGGAGGTGCTGCCCCCATCAGAAGTGCCTCGAGAGGAGCTTCCAGATGAAGGCAGCTACTGCTTATCCCCCACCACTAGGACCGGTTGGTCCTCCCTGCCAACCAGTGAGGTTTCAGGAGCTGGGTGGGTGACCAAGCTCCAGGTCCACTGTCACCCTCACTCTGTGCCCCTGTGCTCACAATCAGGGTCATGGTGTGCAGCTCAGAGCACATCCCGACGATTGTGTCTGTAATACGCTTGGTTTGCCCCTCCACGACAGTCGCCAGCCTGTCTATGTAGGAAGCTTGGTGCTCCGAAGAGTGGGTGATTGTAGCATTCATGGCCTGGATGGACACCTCTACAGTCTGGGCCAGAGCAAGCAACACCTCTAGTATATATCTTCACGGACCTCGCGCTGGACATTCAGCAATTGCTGCCTTACAGGTGACTCCAGAGGTTCATCAACCAACTCAGAATCAGCCTCTGCATCACCCTGGACACTCCTCCAACTGCCCAAGGCCGGCTCCACCACTCTCTGCGGCAACTGTATGTGCGAATGTAAAGTGCCCTCATCAGTGTGTGCATGACCCCTGACCGATGCGCTGAACCCTGCCAAGGTGCCAGTGTCTGCAATGTGCTGGGTGCAGAGAGAGGATGTGACGCTGCATCCTCCGAGGGTTCCTCCTCCTCGGAAGAAGGTTGCTGCATGGCTTCTGCTGCAGCCTGCGCTGTAGGAGGCTTCTCCTGTAATAGAGAGAGATCAGTGAAGGGGTAATCGCGTATCAGATTACTTGATGCATCACCTTTATCACGCAACTTACATAAACCATTTCATGGCCTGACATGCATGACTCAGCAGACACTATGAAACCTTGCACAATGATGTGAAGCTTCCAATCATGAAGCTTGTTAAGGTTCCAATGTGTGAACTCTATTCACCAAAGCATTGCATATTTCCTAACCTCCTTTGAAACAACACTAGCCATCTCTTATCAGCCAACCTGATACTTTTGCCATCTCACAAGAACCAGGCCTCCCTCCCATCTCGCTATTGTCTATACTCCTGGACGAGTTGGTCTCCAGCAGGGCCAACACTTACTCCTCATAAGGAGTCAGGGCTTCCATTTTATGTATACCCCCACTTGTACTGGCTCGGTCTTGGGCATTGTGGGGTCGCTATTCCTGAAAAGATTTGACACAGAGATTTCATCAAGAATTTCAAACCATCAAATGTCATGTCTCAATCCCATTATCAGATCAGTGGCCTCACTGAATCTGGAGGTAGCTTTGCCTCTTTAGGAGCATCTCTCCCCACACTCTGGCGTAGACATCTATGCCTGGAAATATGTCATTAATATACAACTCCTCAATGTGTAAAGATGGGAGACTTGTTGATTTATGAAAATTTTGACACCTATGAAGATTGAGATGGTTGGCAAACATAAGCTCAAATTAAAATAGACTTACTTGAATGGATTGCAAAACTCAGAAGTCTTTGCAATACATGGTTTCTCCTCTTCAATGTGCATATGATAGGTCACCCGACACAGACCCGCATTGGGGGTTCCTTAAAGAGCTGACTGAGACCTTGTTCCAGGTTACGGCCTGCAGCCTCTGAGACCGGACATCCCACCTTCCAGCACGCATTGGACGGGATGACGGTCTACAACCCACCCTTGTCACTAATTGGCAGCAATTATCATATTATCGGATGTGAGACTATGGCAGGCCTGGAAGTCAGAAGACGTGGAACCCGCCATTGGTGTGGAACCATATTATTCAGCTCCTGGTTGTGTAATCCCTTCTCATGACTTAACTCTTGGATTTCAGGAATTATTCAGGGAAATCTACACTGCAGCCCCTCCAAGTCCAATATATCCTTCTTGAGGTGTAATGCCCAGAATGCTTACAGTACTCTAGGTGTGGTCTAAATAAGGCTTTGTACAGCTGTTGCTTAACTTCTACCCTCTTGCATTCTATTCTACTAGATATAAAGTCCAGCATTGCATTAATGTTTTTTTTATTTCCTGCGCCTGTTCACGATATTTTAATTACCTATGCACTTGGACCTCCAAGTCTCTTTGGACATCCACTGTTTCTAGATTTTTACCACTTATAAAGTACCTTGTTCCATCCTTTTGAGGTCTAAAGTGGATGACTTCACATTTGCCTACATTGTTACGAATGCAAGACCTTATAAACGTTTATGTTTAAGACTATGTTTGCACTGACTTGACTGGCCAGACAGGTTTCAACAAGAAACAGAAACTTTATTACAGAGAGCTTTTCAGATGTTACATGCTTGACCAGGACTCTCATCAGGAAGCCCCACCACCCCCACCCCCCGGATTGCCCGCAGTTAGGGCTCATTGGTCGGAGCCTCCAAGAACATCATATTACCCCTGATAGACAGCAGGAGAAGCTATACCTTCAGTTACTACATTTCCCCTCCCTTTAGTTTTTTACAGTTTCTATTTACAGGGAACATTTGATATCCAAAAACATACATATATACAACTTTAGGTGATTAAGGATTAAGTTTCTGAGGTGCCTTCCTAATTTGGTTAGAGCGGCGTAGCTCTATCACTTGAGGTTCCCCACAGGACTGACATGAATCAAGAACTGCAGCACGAGGTATATCATTAGAAAGCAGCAGTTCTGGGTTAGACAACTCTACAGAGACATTTGGCATACCTATTCTAGGTCGAACTGTCATCTCAATGATTGATGGTTTAATGTTAATCACAAGCGGAATAGTTGGTTGTTGGAATGTCTCTCTATCATGAATATGGCCCACATGCTTTTGAACACTTCTGTCTTCCGCTTCCACCCGGAAAGATAAGGGATCAGTCTCTGAGGCAATGGATCCAGGAACCTAACAAGGTCCACTTCCAAAATTCCGCACATATACTGTATCTCCCACAGTGAGTGTGCAAGCTTTGCTATGAATACCGTGATTCAATTTTTTGATTACTGGGATTCCTCTCCACCTTCCCTTCTAAGTTTGGAAACACCAGACTTAACCTTGTACGTAGGCCACGTTTCATCAATAATTCAGACGAAGTCGGTGATCTGACTTCGTATACATCCATTCATCCATTTAGAATGTGCATCTACGATCAACAAAAGCATGATACCTAAGAATGGTCCTACATCATCAACATGTAGTCAACCAGGGTATTCCCGTAGATGCAGTGGTGCTGAAACAGGCAACTTCTGTTGTTGCTGACAATGGAGACAGTGCTTGATCATGCTTTCAATGTCACTGTCAATGCCTGGCCACCAGACATAGCTTTACCCAAGCATTTTCATCTTTGTTGTGCCTGGATGGACACTGTGTGAAGCTCTGTCAAGAGTAGTTCCCTTCCTTGCGAAGGGTCGACAACTTTTGATCCCCACAACATAATTCCACCTTGACATCTTAACTCTTTTTTTCGGGCATGGAATGGCCTCATCTCTTCAGACACTGTTGAATTTGATCACCCTTGCAAAACAAGGTCTCTGATTTTCAAAAACTTGGATCTCTGTTCATCCAATTCCTAATTTGCTTCGCACACAAAGGTGAAGAATCCAAAAATTTAGCACAAGTACAACTTCTTGTGGCACTGGAGCATGTACAATGCTATGTGGTAACGGGAGACGACTGAGTGCGTCCGCATTTGCAGTATGTAAGCCAGGGTGGTACATAAAGGTATACTCATATGCAGATAGTGTCAAAGCCCAATGTTGTATCCTTGCTGAGGCTATTGGCGAATGGCTTTATCCTCACTGAATAAACCCATTAATGGTTTATGGTCCAACACGAGTGAAATATCAACCATGTAGGTACTGGTGGAATTCCTTTACTCTAAATACCAGCGATAAACCTTCCTTTTCTAGTTGGGAATAACCCTTCTCGGCTGTGGAGAGGGTCCTTGAGACATAGCCAATGGGCCTTTCTGATCCATCTTCCAATCTATGTGATAACACTGCTCCTACACCATAAGGAGAAGCATCACATGTTAATACCAACTCTTTTGATGGGTCTAGTTTACCAATAAAGAGGACAAATGCAACAGTTTCTTTAATTTCACAAAAGGCTTCTTCCTGTAGTGAATTCCATGATCAATGGTGATTCTTTTGTAACAACAAGTGTATTGGTGCTAACACAGTTAAATTTGGCAAGAAGCGGCTATAGTAGTTGATCATACTCAGGAAGGACTTAAGTTTGGTTGCATTGGACGGTGAGGGCGCATCTTTTATTGCCCAAACTTTCTCTTCTACCAGATGCAAACCCATGGCGTCCACCCTGTGACCCAGGTAAGTAACTTCTGGCACTTGAACTGTACATTTTTCCTTTTTTAACCATACACCAGCTTCCATGAACCTTCTTACCACTTCTTCCAGGTTGGCCAAGTGTTCGGCCTCAGTTGACCTTGTAATCAGAACTTCATCTAGGTATACTACCACTTGGGGAAGTCCTTGTAAACGGCTCTCCATTGTCCTTTGGAAGATTGCACATGCAGACGATACTTCAAAGGGTAGGCGAGTGTACTGATAAAGGCCCTTGTGTGTGTTGATAGTCACGTATTCTCTAGATGTGCTTGCCAGCCCTAATTGTTGGTAAGCATGGCTCATATCCAATTTTATATAGGCTTTGCCTCCAGCTAGCTTTGCACATAAGTCATCTATCCTTGGACTGGGGTACTTAGCTAGTTTGGCTGCCTTGTTTACGGTCAATTTATAGTCCCCACAAATGTATGTGGTAATGGCATTCTGCCCCCTTGAATCTGCAGGCGCCTGATCTGTAGTCACCCCCACATCTATAACAGATTAACCTTGGAGTTGCTGCTGAAGTGTTTCTACCAGGCTTTTCATGTTTCTAACAGAGAATATTGCCTCTCACTTCGCTGCTGTGTCTCTGGTTTTCATGCCATGCCTGGCGGTAGGTTCCTGCCCCACACGAAGAACAGTGCCATGTTGTATGTGTTGCAAAGCCTGCGAATCTCTTGCAGCACTTTCCATGGCAAGGGAGATTTCCAGGGCAGGTTCAAATCGATGTTGACCTCTCCAATTAAATGGCACTGAATAGCGTCGTCATGAACTCCACAAACTAATCGGTGCTGCAGCATATAATTTAGTGTGTCACTGTAGTCGCAGTGTTCTGTCAACTGCTTCAGCTTCGCTACATAGGTTGTGATGGACTCTTCCGGAGCCATAACTCTGGAATTAAACTTAAACCGCTGCATTATTACAGATGGGTTCGGGTGGAAATGTGATTTCGCAATGTCCACTAATTCATTAAAGGACTTAGAATTAGGTGGGTCTGGGTCGGGCGAACTGCAGATGAGATTGTATGTCCTGCTACTACATACACAAAAGTAGATAGATCTCCAGACCCAGGTGAAATGTATCCCAGGCTGTTGAGTGAGGCAAGGGAGGAGATAGCAGGGGCGTTGGCAATAATTTTCAATACCTCTGGCCACAGGAGAGGTGCCAGAGGACTGGAGGACAGCCAATGTGGTATCGTTATTCAAGAAAGGAGGAAGGGATAAACCAGGGAACCACAGGCCAGTCAGTCTAACCTCAGTGGTGGGGAAACTATTGGAAGCAATTCTGAGATACAGAATTACTTGCAGAGACAGGGATTAATCAAGGACAGTCAGCATGGTTTTGTTAAGGGGAGCTCATGTCTGACCAATTTGATTGAATTTTTCGAAGAGGTGACCAGGTGTGTAGATGAGGGCAATGCATTTGACGTAGTCTACTTGGGACTTCAGCAAGGCTTTTAATAAGGCCCCGCATGGGAGACTGATAACGAAGGTAAGAGCCCATGGGATCCAAGGCAATTTGGCAAATTGGATCCAGAATTGGCTGAGTGGCAGGAAGCAGAGGGTGATGGTCGAGGGGTGTTTTTGTGACTGGATGCCTGTGTCCAGTGGGGTTCCACAGGGATCGGTGTTGTGTCCCTTGCTGTTTGTAGTATATTTAAACGATTTAGACTTGAATGCAGGAGGGTTGATCAGTAAGTTCGCAGATGACATGAAAACTGGTGGGGTGGTAAATAGTGAGGAGGTATCCTTAGATTACAGGTGGATATAGATGGGCTGGTTAGATGGGCTGATCAGTGGCAAATGGAATTTAATCTGGATAAATGTGAGGTGTTGCATTTGGGCAGGACAAACAAGGCATGGGAATACATGATAAATGGTAGGACCCTGGGAAGTACCGAGGATCAGGGGAACCTTGGTGTGCATGTCCACCGGTTCCTTAAGGTAGCGGGACAGGTAGATAAGGTGGTTAAGAAGGCATATGGGATACTTGCCTTGATGAGCTGAGGCATAGAATATAAGAGCAGGGAGCTTATGCTGGAACTGTATAAAATGCTGGTTAGGCCACAGCTAGAGTATTGCGTGCAGTTCTGGAATCCGCATTATAGGAAGGATGTGATTGCACTAGGGAGAGTGTAGAGGAGATTTACCAGGATGTTGCCTGGGCTGGAGAGTTTTAAGTCTGAGGACAGATTGGATAAACTGGGGTTATTTTCCCTGGAACAGAGGAGATTGAGGGGGGACATAATTGAGGTGTATAAAATTATGTGCGGCATAGATAGGGTAGACAGGAAGGAACTTTTCCCCTTGGTGGAGGGATCAATAACCAGGGGGCATAGATTTAAGGTAAGGGGCAGAAAGTTTAGAGGGGATGTGAGGAAGAATTTTTTCACCCAGAGGGTAGTGGGAATCTGAAAGCCACTGCCTGAAAGGGTGGTAGAGGCAGATACCCTCATAACATTTAAGAAAATGGCATACAAGACTATGGGCCTAGTGCTGGAAAATGGGATTAGAATAGTTAGGTACTTGTTTGACCATTGTGGACTCGATGGGCCTTTTACTGTTCTGTAGACCTCTATGACTCTATGACACTCAAAAGCTTTCTGCTTTTCCTACGTGGTAATTTTATTTGCTACGAAATAAAAACCAAGGCGCTCTACGTACTGGCTCCAGTCTTCCATAGTCACATCACAAGGATCAATTCTGCCGAAGAGTGGCATGACTGGTGAGTAGCCTTTTTTTTGTTTTTAAGATTTGATATACTCACGTTAACAAGGCGAGGTGCAGCGTCGGAGCTATTTTACCTTCATTGCCAAATGTAATGACTAGAAAGGCTGGATAGGTTTCAACAACAGAAACTTTATTACAGAGAGCTTTTCAGATGTTACATGCTCGACCAGGACTCTCGTCAGGAAACCCCTCCCCGTGGAATGTGAGTGCTTCGGGCTCGTTGGTCAGAGCCTCCAAGAACATCATGTGACCCCTGATAACCAGCAGGAGAAGCCGTCACTACAGTTATTTTTAATTTAAGGTAAAACTAATGTCCTAGTATGGGGGATGATAATCATTTTGAACTCAGTCTGGAAACAGGCCCATGTGATTTGGTAGCCATGGAACAGAGGCCCAGGGTGAACCTCATAGAAACTCAAGTGACTGTTTTCATACCTTGACTGAAAAGAAGGGCAGCTGGTCTTGATGAACACAGATTTGCAGTCTTAGTTAGGCAGACATGGAGAAGAAGACTGAAAACAACAGCTGCTGTGCCAGGTACAAGGAGAGGCTATTTTTGTGTTACCAATAAACAGAAGGCTGGTGAGAATGGATTCCTTGTTCAAAGAGATGGAACTTGTACAGATTTAAAATTCAAGGAGTCACCAGAGTGTGCCTTGATGTTTAAAGTTGGTTCAATTATACTCAGGAGACTGAGTGAAGGGATTTTTAAAGGACTCTGGGAAGACTCACCTTGGAATGGCAGGGAGAAGAGAGCCTGGTGATAACTGGGAGGAATTTAAGACTTTAACTACATGGCTACATAACTGCTGAGAGTATACAGTAATGTAAAAATGTCATGTGGAGTTTTCAGTTATGTTAATTGGTTAATGGGGAAAGTACCTTTTTTATAGTTTAGTGTATTAGTTGCCTTTTAAGTAATGTTTAGCCTATGTTGATTTTAGTGTGTTACAGTAAAAGTCTTAAAACGTGAAATGATGTCATGCGACGCTTTCTGTCAAGTCACTGGAAAACTTATATCTCTTTTTAAAAGCTATCAGTCTCTACAGGGATTGTAACATTGAAATCCATATGCCAGAGTTTTCCTCGTTCTCTTAATCTATCAACAGCTCTTCGTAATGTTGTACTTCAATTTACATTGCTTACACAATGCTGCTCATCTTTGTGGCTTCAACAAACTTCAATATGTGACTTTCTATCCCATCATTGTCGGGAGTCTCTGTTGTCAGTGCAGGACCTCACCTGTCGGGAGTCCCTGTTGTCAGTGCAGGACCTCACCTGTCGGGAGTCTCTGTTGTCAATGCAGGGCCTCGCTTGTCAGGAGTCTCTGTCAGTGCAGTGCCTCGCTAGTCGGGAGTCTGTGTTGTCAGTGCAGAACCTTTAGCTTGTAACTTTTCCACAGATGCCACCTTTGTGCTCTGAGTTGCACATATACTGTTCAGATATTTCCATGTTCTAGACTATTTTATATGTCCACTACTTTATATGTTGTACAGCTTCTCAGGATTCTGTTTGGCTTTGCTCCCAATTGATACAAACATGGATTGAAGAATTGGCTCTGGAGGTCAGCAAGTATATTTGTGATCCTTCAGAATTTCTGTTGATTAAACGTCCCCGCCAAAACGGGCCCTAAAATTCTGCCCATAGTGCATTGTGCCTGTGCTGCTCTTTGAAAGAGCTATCCAATTAAACCCATTAGTCTATCCTTTCCTCTTACAGTCCACCATTTTCTTTCCTTCAAGCATGTATCCAATTCCCTTTTGAAGGTCATTATTGACTCTGCTTTCACCATTACTGCAGGCAGTGCATTCCAGGTCGTAACCACATGCAAATGTTTTTTCTTTGTAGAACCTCTGGTTCTTTTGCTAATGACTTTAAATCTGTGACCTCTGGTTACAATAGCTTCTGCCACTGGAAGTATTTTCTCCTTATTTACTCTGTCAAAACCTTTCATGATTTTGAACACTATCAAATCTCCCTTCAACTTTCTCTGCTCCAAGGAAGACAACTCCAGTTTCTCAAAACAGAAAATTCTGGAAATTCTCAGCAGGCCTGACAGCATTTGTGGAGAGAGAAATAGAGTTAACTTTTCAGGTCGACGGTCTTTCAGCAGAACTAAGCTGTGAAGTTAGAGATGTAACAGTTTTTAAGGAGGTAAAAGGTGGGGGAGGGGGTAAAACAACAAGCATTTTCTGTTTTTATTTCAGATTTTCAAGAAATGCAGGATTTTGCTTTTGTCCACTTTCTCTCGTCTCTCCACATAACTGAAGTCCTGAATCTCTGGTATCATTCGAGTAAAATCTCTTCTGCACCATCTCTTATAGCCTTTACCTCCTTCCTAAAGTATGAGGTGGAATTTTACATGCACGTTGGTGTCGGGCATCATGGCGGGCATGAGCGAACAATATGGCGGAAGGCCAAAAATTGGTTTCACGCCATCGTGAAATCAGTTTGCGATTGTCTGCTGTGCCCGTCAATGGCGGGCCACCTTTCTTGCCGTTGGATGTCGGGAACTTCATTGTGGTACATCTACATGTCATTATAAGCCCTGCTCACCGGAATCAGCCCCACATCAAATTTAGCACCCACATCAGCAGGAAAACATGCCGGTGCAGAACATGTCTTGACAAGCGTGACTTGCAGAAGTCAGGACTTACTATCAGGGCCTTGCTTACATCGCGGACACAAGAGAACCAGAAGACTTTGGAGCCCTACAGCAACCAGACCCTGAGGAACACATGCATTGCATGCTGGGTGGATTTATACGGACATGACTGTGCTGCGAAGTAGCTCACTGCAGATGGAAGGTCACCATTGAGGGTTTGCTTTGTGGCATGAGTGTCTTGGCCCTGGTCTACTACGGATGATCGCCGAAGGGGTGGAGAGGAAGGTCCAGCTCTGAGTGGGAGAGAAAGTTGCACTGGGGGGTTGGGAGAGGAAGGTCTATGTTTGACTGGGAGAGGAAAGTGTACCGGTTGTGGGGGAGTGGTTGGGATGAGGGGGGGGGTGGAAATGATAGTGTTTGAGGGTGAGGTTGAGGGGGCAGAGGGAGTAATGGGAGAATGCAACAACTGGGGAAGGTATAGCGGAAGGAGTAAGGGTAGAGGAAGGAGTAAGGGGGGGATGCTCAGGCATATGTACAAGGGAGGAGTCTGCTGAGTCAATGACTGCCTCCTGGGGAGTGAAATGAAGGTGGGCATGGTAGGAGGGAATGGTGAGAATGAGAGAGGGTAGAGTAAGCTAGGAGGGTGAGTGTGCGACGGTAGCAGTAGAAGGGTCGGCGAGAGTAGTTGGTGGGGACCTGAAGGCAGACACGGGCCCTGGGGATGGGAAAGAGGAAGCCGGGGAAGTCAATATGGATGGGGATGGTACTCGGGGGAAGATAGGGAACATGCACGTTCACCTGGACATCCTAGTGAGAAAAGGCTTCTGCCTGGTAGGTGACGGTGGGGAGGTGATGACAGGGTGTCAACAGTGATGGGAGAAAGGACATGGGTGACTGGGGGAGGGGAAAGGATGGGGGAGCTAAAGACAAACTTCACCAGTACCGTCTTGCAAAATCGAAAGTGAGTGGAGCCTCGTGTTGGACGGGCACAGGTGCTGCATGGGAGTGTGATCAGTGGGTGGGCGGAGATGCAGGTCAGCTCAGACAGACAACTGAACGAGAACTCCAACCGGCAGCATTGAAAATGGTCGGAATATTGAGGTGAGTGTGATTAATGAAGGCTACGTGCGTGGGAGGATGCTTGCATGAGGCTCCGAAAGGCCCTGCCGCACAAACACTTCTCCCTCTAGAAACATTCGTGGGCTGGCTGCATGCAGCTGAACTGCTAGTGGGGGTAGGATGCAGGGGGAAGACTCACGAAGCCTGTAAGTGAAGCTGAAAGACACCATTATACGTGACTCAGTGGATGTGAATATATTTTCAGATTATAAAGTGACAAAATGTGTTCACCTGTGCAACCACTTGTGATCAGAAATCCTTAACTTTTCTGGGCCTACCACTTCTTCTAGGTGCTGCCCTGACATCCGCATCAGGGGTGGAGACAGCCTGTGCAATGGTTGGCCCAGTTGTCTCTATGACTTCGGCATGGATCCTCTGGAGAGCTGCCTTGGGGGCCCTGGCTTGCTTTGGCCATCCTCCTGTAGGCCAGCTGCTCCCTCTACGGTGACAGAGGACGAGGTTGAGGGGGTCAAAGGCAAAAGGGACTTGGAGGCAGAGGACAGCCTCTGAGATCCATGAGTGGATGACCCAGGGGCATCCAGCTGCCGCTCCTCCTCCCTTTGGGTGCCCGAGGGCCCCGGCCTGACTCCTTGAAGGGAAGGATCACCTGGGGGGACGTTGAGGTGCCCCGTTTCCCTCTTGCATTACCACTGCAGGAACTCACCCATGGAAACCACGATGGAATGCAGGCCTGCACACAGCTCCACGTTCTGCTGGACCAGGATCTCCGTGGCGTCTGCCTTCCTCCCCATGGAGACCCCCATACATGCATATGTGGGCACCACTTCATCAGAGAGCAGGCAGGCACACTCCTCTGACTCATGTGTCACTCTGTTGAGGGCTTCCAACAGCTCTGCTTGATGTTCCCCACCATCAGCTGACTCTCCCTGTTGAGTTCGGAAGGCCGAATCCAGAGGCTCGTCATCTGACTCGGACCTTATGGATGCCTCTTTCCCAGCAGTCCTGCTTCCTCCTGCTGCAGACATGTGTCTGTGCAGGGACCACCAGATTGTGAAACTGAGCCTAGATTTAGGTCTCACTGAGGTGTGTGTCTCTGCGCTGGTGGATGGTGTGGGCAAGTGCTGTAATGGTTCTTCCAGGCTGCTTATTTCCAGCTCTTGAATGGAGGAGGTGTCCTCTTGGCTGGAGCTGAGGGACTGGCTGGCTGAGGGTGTCGGTCGCTGGGTAGACCTCCCTATGAACCAAAGTAGAGATGATTAGTACATGGCAGCGGAGTCAAAAGCAGGAGAGAGAGCACTCACAGTTGCATTGAGAGAGGGATGATGCGGTGCAGGATCCTTATGTGGGTGTTCCCCGGCGATGTCACCGTCACCGCAGGCACGGTCCACGTCCTCATCAGTCAGCACGATGGCACACTCCTCAAAGTGACTGAAGGGCCTAATGTGGGCCACTCCAACCCGGCCTGGGACCTCTCCCTGCTGATGTGAGCCAGCTTCTCCTGCATGAAAACAGATGGAGAGAGTTGAGCAGGACACATGGCACTGTGTGAAATATTTGTGTGGTGAGTGGAGACATGGATGGGATGAGGCCGTGAGCTCCAGAAGATTTGAGCCTGATGGAGATGTGAGGGTGTGCATGAGAGTTAATGGTGTTGTCCTTTGAGGTGTGAGTTCCCTGTGGATGTGAGTGTGAGAGTTAAGAATAATGAGAAGAGTGACTTACCCTGGTGAAACAGATGAGATCATCCATTCTCTTTCTGCACTGGGTGGCTGTCCTCTTTTGCTGGGCATTGGTCTGACCACTGCTGCCACTGCCTCCCATGCTGGATTGGTGGCCTTGCTTGCTGGCCTATGCCCAGAGCAGTGGTAGAGGACATCATGGCATCCAAAAGGCATTCCAGGGATGTGTCACTGAATTGGGGGGCTGCAGTCTTCTTGCCTTTCAGGGCCATGTCTTCTTTGCAGCAGTCCTGGACTGGAAGTACTGAGAGGCGTGTGTGTGTGGCTGCACTTTAAATATGATGCCCAGTGTGAGGAAGCAGTGAGCAGTGGCAGGCAAATCGGAGGCTGTCTGCCAGTGAAAGTGTGTTACCTGGGAATGCATGATTAATGTGGTGGGATTGAGATGCCATGGCACAAAAACCCTCCATTGTGGCTGGCGGGTAAATGTCCTTTTTCCCGCCCGCTACCGCTCTTAGTGCAAATCTGGGATGATTCCGCCCATGGTGTGTAGAATCAGCCACAATATTTCAGCTGCAGCCTAACAAGTGTTTTATAAAGGTTCAGCAGAACATCCTTGCTCTTGTGCTCTGTACCATTCTTTTATATCTCTACATATATATATATTAGTTTACATTGCTTTTCCTCATTCATCTTATCAGCATGAATCACTTCACACTTCTTGGAGTTAAACGTCATCTGCTGTCACTGCCTATTTGACCAGTCTGCCTATATCCTCTTGTATCTGTTAGCATCATTCTCACTGTTAACCACATTTCTGAGTTTCGTATCATCTGCAATTTTGAAAGTAGGCTTGCTATACCAGACTGAATCATTAATGTCAAAAAGCGCAGTAGACATTAAATGGGATAGAATTAATTGGCGCTTGAGAAAATATAACTTAATAAATGTGAAAGCCAGCAAGGATTTGTTAAGGGGAAGTCATGCTTGACTCCCATATCTAGGAATGATTGGAAGATTGTGGTCTGAGCCTCCCCAGTTTCCACCTTCACTTCCCTCAACAATTTAGGATGCATCGCATCTGGACTGGGTGACTCTTCTATTTTGAATGATGCCAACCTTTTAATGATCTCCTCTTTATCTATTTTTATCCTATTGAACTTCTGGGCTTTCTCTTAGCAGGAAGTGGGCAACATCCTCTTTAGTGAAGGTAGATACGGAGTACTCATTTAATATCCCAGTCATGCCCTCTGAGATAAACATCTGCTTTTTGGCCTCGCCCTTGCTTTGACTACCCTATATTTATAGAAGATGTTTGGTTCCCCCTTTATGTTACCAGCTGATCTATTCTTATATAATCTCTTTGCTGCTCTCATTCCCTTTTTCAGTTCTCCACTGTATTTTTTCGTATTCAGCTTTGCTGTCTATTGAATTATGAATCCAACATTTACCATCAGCTTCCTTTCCTAATTCATTTTCATTTGCATGGCTGCAAAGACCAGCTCTGTAATGTCACTGATCTGGAGCTATCGAAGCTCGCAATTCAAAAATGTAGTTTGGAACATTTCCTGCGCGGCTGCCCTGACTGGATTGGAAACTGAGACAACGGTGACCAGACTCTGCATCGTGGCAGGGTCTACAAGTGTTCTCATGGAGCTGGCCGCCACTTCCATACTGGAAAGGATGGTTTCCAAGTTCGGTGTAAAGTCCTGTGCCAAACTGGAACCAGAATCCTCCATGCTGCTTGATTGTGGCAACAGATTCTGTAGTTGACCTGCCAATGCACCAAGCACTGTGCTGTGTATGCTCATCAGCATTCTCCTATATGCTGCCCACTGCAGTCTTGATCTGAACTTGTCTGCCTCCTCGCCGTTCCGTGAGCTGGCACATGAGGTATTTTTTTCCTCTGATCTGACTGGCATTCCACTTATATCCAATGATCAGCACATGCTGATCCCAGCTCTACCCTCCAAGACACACACAGTGCTCGTACCTGAGCTGGTGGCTGTGAGTGTCAGATCAAGTGATGCTGCTTCTTTATCAGAGTTCTGATATATAGCTCTTTCCTTTCATGCTGAGACCACACTGGCTAACTAGGCAACAAATCCTGGCTAGCTGAAAGCAGAAATGCGGAAGGGGAAGGTTGGAGTGAGGGAAGGGAGGCGTTGAGTGGATGTCACATCATCTGCAGCTTGCACTTCATGCCAGATGGCAGGATGAGGAAGTGGAAGTTGAGAAGGGTCTTAAGGCAGGAATTCATCATCTTCAATGTTCTTGGCGATGCAGGATGCAACTGGCTGCCATGGAAAGCTCCATGATGCATAGCACCATTTATTCCAGTGCCCCTTTAAGAAGCGCAGGCTGTCATTAAGAGTTGGAGGCTAGCTGTAACATGTGCTAGCCTTTCACACTGCTAAGCCCCCAGATGAGTTCAGGCAGCCAGCAATGTGGTTTGTGCTTGGCTGAATATTACAATCAGGCAAATGAGGAGGCAGTACAAAGTTTGCTTGTTGCCTGCCTCAACGGTACTGTGAGCGGCAGATTGTGAATCACAACCCCTGCACCCAAAAATGGGAGCAAACGAATTTGTTGCCCTCTGTCTGAGTCCTGATTGCTGATGGGTGAGTGATGGGGCTGTGGTGCATTGAGCAGCATGAGAGGTTAGTGGTGCAGTGAGGAGGAGGTATCCCCTTTGAAAATGCATTCACTGACCTTGACCAACCCTTTTTCTGATATTGCCAGGACCTCGGCTAAAATCTGGGATTAACCTTCCAGCTCCTATTCCCTTCTCAAGGTGTACCTTGAGGGTCACCTGACACCTTGTGAAAACATAGGTTCAAAAAAGAAGAGAGACATATCACTAAAGCCTCCAGTGTTGCATCAGAAAACGTAGGAATACTATCCCTGCCTGTTGCTCAATTTGTAGTGCCGTATCTTTCAGAAAAGTCTTCCTGAGACAGCTCAAGCACTTCTGTAGCATGAGTGCACCTCTCATTTAAGTGGGGTAGGTTGCCTTTACAAAATACAAGCTAGCTGTGTGCTGTGCTAGCCACGTAATACACCTGAGTCGCTTGTCAAGTGTGCAGCCAGTCAGCAGCATATTTCACACTGATATACATGCCACAATCATATAGATGAACAGGCAGCACAGTTTGTGGGCTGCCTGTCTCAACATGAATGGGAATGGGGCAATAGTACATTGTGATCCCTGTACCGGATATCAGGCTTAATCCAATATTTCTCCATATCTTCAGACATCTGGGAAGCTCTAGTTTTGGATATTCTATCTTCCCCCTTGTGGAAATGTGTCCAGTTTGTACTCTCACAACCTTCCCTTTTTGAAGGCCTCCCATTACTCATTTACTGGTTTACCTGTCAATCTTTGATTCCATCCCACCTGGGCCAGAACGCAGTTCAATTCACTGAAATTAAATTTTCTCCAGTTGAATATTCTGAAATTTGATTTTGTTTCTCATCCTTTCCCATAACTAGTCTAAACCTAATATATTGTGATCACTGTTTCCCAAATGTTCCTCAACTGACACCTGCTCTCCTAGCACTGCTTCAATCCCTGGACCTCGATCCAGCACTGTTTCTTTCCTTGTTGGACTGGAAATATTCTCATCAAGAATGTTCTCTTGTACACATTCCATAAATTCCTCCCCCACTTTGCCCTTTATATTGTGATTTTCCCATTCTGAATCACGATAATTAAATTATCGTTATGACTCCTCTAAAGCTTTGGCATTGTTCTGCAACTAGTCTGCAAATTTTCTTCTCTATCACCTTTCTATGATTTGATGTCCTGTATTACACACGCAGCAGCATAATAGCTCTTCTGTTTTTCTTTAATTCTAATGAAATAGATTCTATCTTTGAACCCTCAAGTACATCATCCCATTTTAGTGCTGTAACTTTATTTTGATGAAAATGCCATCCCCTCCTTTATTTTCTTCCCTAGATTCCTGAACACATTATATCCAGGAATATTAAGTGCCAGATCTCCATTATTCCCATAATATCATGATCACACATGGTTTCCTGTGCCTGCAGCGCTCAAGCCTTCCTCACCAGGCTCTATGCATTTATGCAATGCACTCTACATCTACCTTAGGCTGCCTTGCATTTCCCCCTGTCTGATCCCTCCCATTTCTGAACTATTTATTCTAGTGCAGTTTGTCTCTCTTAGTCATCTGTGCACCTTGCAACTTCCCTGCAATCAGATACAAAATCATATTTAATGAGTGACAGTATGGCATAGTTTTAACTGCTGTCCAGAAACTGGGGCAAACCCAATCCATTTTAACAATGGGCTTCATTATCATCCCACTAGCTAGCTACCTGCCTGAAGTGGGCATCTGGAGGCAACTTGTTGGCTTTGTAACTATTAAGAGCATGTGGCAAGGGGGGCAACTGTCCAGCAGTCAGGTAAATGTCAGGTGGGTGGAACTCAGGGAGGGTTTTACATGTAGAAAGGGGGTTAACCGTGAGATTGTAATGGATCAAACTTTCTTTCCGTGGCCCTTGCCCAGGGTCTGCGCTGAGCTTTTTAATGAGCGAGTGGTTATAAACATTAAGTGCTATTTAGATTCAAGTTATTGTTATCAGCAGTGGAGACTCAGCTCTGTAGAATAGATGACAGGATCCTGATTTGAATATGCTGATGAGTCTCCAACGTGGGTCAGTTGGGTGCTTTAATCACCCAAGAAAACAGCAGTGTTAATATTGTTATAGATTGCAAGTCAAGCAGTATGTATACTTCTTTGATTTAACAGCATTTTCCTATAATCCACTACCCCAGTTTCCACCAGACTAATTCCTGGTTAATCCCTCAGTTTAATTCTATATCTTTTTGTGCTCTATATGTTTAACTGGATTGATTGTAGCTTTGATTCAGAACTCTGCTTTATGGAAATACAAGCATTCACATGGTAAAATATACTATTACAATTTTTAAATTCTGCTAATAAGGAGTCTCTTTAATTGCCTAGAAATAATACTCGCCACTGTGTGGTGTTTCCAAGATTATGACTATGAAGAAATTTAAAATCTAATTCTACATTTTTTTAGCTAACTGAACATTTTCAGTTGAGTCAGACTGCACATGAGCTTCTCATTCTCCCAGATTTATCAAATAATTTTACAGATGAAACCGATCGCTATGGCAACAAATGATAGTCTGATAACACTAGCGTAACATGGCATGTTTAATCTGTTTGGTTTCAATCCGCTTTGCTTCTTTCAGTTTTTTTTTAATTTAAGAAAATTGAGGGAGCTTATTTGCTGGTCCTGACAATGTCTTATTTCACCAGGATTCTGAAAAATTGAATTAATAATTGAAACAAGTGGCCTTTTCGTTCTGGTTAGAATTCACATCTCTTTAATGGACCGTAATACAAAAGGCTTAATGGTTCCTTCCTTTGGAGGTAATTTTCACTGCCAATTTTGAGGGTGGCTAAGTCAAATGAGTATTTTATCTTTAATGTTCACAGGAAATAAACAGTTTTCTTTATTTGTAACCTGCTTTCATGGCATAATTTCCCAGAAGCTTTACTAAATTCTCACTGTTCTGCAATCTAGGGAGATCTGTCCTAGAAGTTTTTTTATTTTGAATTATTGGCAAGTGAAAATACTGCATCATTGCACAGATTCCCACCAATGCCTTTAAATGTGATTAAGAATGACAAGTACAATTTTATTTCTAAACTGGAATTCTATATGGTCAGCCATTTTGAATTTTTCTTATGGCTTTAAAAATGAATTGTTTACTTTTGAATAACAGGAACATTGCAATTTCATTACATGAGCATCGTTTCCACCAGTTCTGCCCTATAGATAATGATACCAGTAGGCTGTGGTTCCTGGCCTCTGTCCATGGCCTCGCCCCTCCCTATCTCTGTAATCTTGTCCAGCTCAAAAGTGGAGCATTTAAAATTGGGGATGCACAAGAGGCCAGAATTAGAGGAGCGCAAATATCGCAGAGGTTTGTGGGACTGGATGTGCTTAAAGAGATAGGGAAGGGTGAGGCCATGGAGGGATTTGTAAACGAGGATGAGGATTTTAAAATCAAGGTGTTGCTTGATCAGGAGCCAATATAGGTCAGTGAGCATAGGGGTGATAGGAGAACGGAGCTAGGTGTGAATTAAGATGCAGACTCCAGAGATTTGGATGACCTCAATTTTATGGCAGGAAAATTTTGTGGGAGACCAGCCAGGGGTGTGTTGGAATAGTCAAGTCTAGGGGTAATGAAGGCATGAGTGAGGATCTCAGCTTTACAAATCCTTTTAACAGTTTCAATGCCTTTTATTTTTCTAACATTCAACATAATTTTGAATAAGACTGCACCAGCCTTATTGGGTGAAGTAGCATCTGCATCATGCCAGAACTTGGCATAATTATGTTAATTGTTTTATTTTGAATTACCATGACAAATATACATACCATTTAACCTGAGTATCATATTGACTTTTATTTTAGGTATTAACATCTCCTGTTCAGATCAGAGACAGGAGGGAACTAAAACCTTGTACCCTATCCCTTACTGTCTGTAATCAGTGTGGTTTTGGAAAGGAAGATGTGTGTTCCTTAGCTCCTGGAGTGTGTGGTCAATTTTAAAAAAAATAACAATAAGCTTGCCTGGGTTTAATAAAGAGGATTATTTATTCATGTATTTACCCAATAAGTCTAAACGTTATGTACTCTAAACATTCGCTCATACACTCACACAAGAAAGATACAGTCTTAGAGAATAGTGCACTTTTACAAGTTATAAACCAAAGAATAGCTCATTGATCATGGCCAGGATTTTCTATTCGTTGGTCGGGTGGGTGCGGCGGGCTGGCCTGGGAACGGAGGCTAAACAGACCGCCGGCCGCGATCGGGCCCCGACCGTGATTTCACGCTGGCGGGCCAATTTAGGCTGGCCCTGTGCCCCTTGTGCCTACGCCTCTCCTCCCACATATCCTTCCCCTGGAAGCTGCACTGGGACACATGATCTCCTCTCCCTTCTGCATCTCTCTTCCTCCTCAGAGGAGGTACCTCCAGCCTAGACCACAATCCCTATTACCAGGGTAAGGGAAGGCTGTCTGATACCTGGAAGGATCCAGATGGTCTGAATCCTCCGAGGGCTTTGCAGACAGCAATGAGTCCTGAAATGAAGCCTGGAAATGCTAAGAATGAAGCCCCGAACAGAGATGAAGCTGCCAAGTACCATTAAGCAACCAGTTGCAAACTATCTCCAATACTGCTCACTACCCACACTGGCAATGCTGCTGCCCCTTTTTATATTGTCCTTGGATGAGGCTTGTGAAAATGTCAGCTGTCCGTCTGCCCGTGCGACAAGCATAAAATTGCACGGGCAAGGACAAATCACAGTCAATTGGACTGTTCAGGGCCTTAAGTGGCCGTTTAATTAATGGTGGGCGCTGCTCCGGCACCCACATGCACCCACCAAGCAAAATATTGCACGAGTTTGCAATGATGTTGGGAAGCTTGCCCCACGTCACCGTGCACTATTTTACCCCCGATCGGGTTGGGCGTGCGCCTGCCCACGGGCTGAAAAATTCTGCCCCATGTGTTTGGCTTGTTGAAAGAAGACAATCATTTTGGGCCCAGTGAAGGCAATGTTTTTACCCTGAAAGGATAGTTTGGGTGATTTCAACAACTGTAGTTGTATATCAGGGCTTATTGTAGGATTCCCTCAAAGAGATGGCTGTTCAGGGTGTCACAAAGTTGGCACTTTTGTAGCTTCTTCTTACCAGGAGATCAAGTTTCTTCGCAGGTGGACTTGCATCATGAATCAGATGGGGAGACTTTATAGATATAACAGTCTCTAGCTTTAAAAAGGCGTGGGTCTACTGCCTTTTCAGCTACTAGTGTTCTACAGCTGATGGTCGGTGTAGTGTGCTTAAGCTTTTCTGAATCTTGAGATAAGCACAATTCATTGCCTGAAGACAGTTTTGGTCACATGATCAATTTTTATTGTTCACCTGGAAGCCTGAAACCATGGCTATAAAGTAGGGCAATTGACATGTTCTTCACACTTATTCAGGATGAATTGGTTTATGCCTAGTTCTCATTCTTAAGATTCAAACCCAGAGACATGGAGTCTGAACTTGTGTTTCTGGTAAATGCACAAAAAATAGCAAGTGTAAGTTCCATGGTTTGTACTTGTCTTTGTACGTCCATTCAAGGGGAAGCACTCCACCCATAGACAGCCAAGTAAAAACTTTCTGGAAACTTGATGTAGACTATGTAGACATTGCAGAAGTCACCTGACCTTTGGCAGCTACCTAAACTGTCTTGTTAGTATCCATTTTTTTCCAATAAGGACACAGTTCCAGAAAATTATATGCTGAATGCAGTCCATGTTTAAAGTTATGAATAAGACATGCCTTCACTGGGCATTATACTTAAGATATTAAGTTTCTTTTTCAAAACAAAGGAGTTCTACAAATCACGTTTTAGAAGGTCACACAAGGAGCATATGAACATATGAATTAGGAGCAGGAGTAGGCCACTTGACCCCTTGAGCCTGCTCAGCCATTCAACAAGATCATGGCTGATCTGAATGTAACCTCAACCTCAACCTGCCTATCCCCAATAACCTTTCACCACCTTGTTAATCAAGAATCTATCTAGCTCTGTCTTAAAAATATTCAAAGACTCTGCTTCCACCACCTTTTGAGGAAGACAGTTCCAAAGACTCACAACCCTCAGAGAACAAAATTCTCCTCATCACTGTCTTAAATGAGCGACCTCTTATTTTTAAACAGTGACCCCCTAGTTCTAGATTCTCCCAGAAGAGGGAACATCGTCTTCACATCCACCCTGTCAAGCCCCCTCAGGATCTTAAAGGTTTTAATTAAGTTGCCTCTTAGTTTTCTAAATTCCAGTGCATACAAGCCTGACCTGTCCAGCCTTTCCTCATAAGACAACCTGCTCATTCCTGGGATTAGTCTAGTAAATCTTCTCTGAACTACTTCTAATGCATTTACATCTTTCTTTAAATAAGGAGACCAGTACTGTACACTACTCCAGATGTGGTCTCCCCAGTGCCCTGTATAACCAAAGCATAACCTCCCTACTTTTGTAACCAATTCCCCTCACAATAAATTATAACAATATATTAGCTTTCCTAAGTACCTGCTGTACCTGTATACTAACCTTTTGTGATTCATGCACTAGGACACCCAGATCCTTCTGAATCTCAGAGAGCTGCAATCTCTCACCACTTAGATAATAAGCTTTCTTTTTATTCTTCCTGCCAAAAGTTCAGGAAACCAGGATGTAGAAGCGGGTTTGGGCTGACATGAGGAATGATAAAGGCAAGAAGTCACTTGTGGGAGTGGTGTACAGATCTAATGTGCTAATACCATCATTAATTAACAGAGCCACTTCTCCACCTTTTCCTAACTTCCTGTCCTTCCTAAATGTCAATTACCCTTCAATATTCAGGTCCCAATCTATGTCATCCTGTAGCCATGTCTCTGTAATGTCTATCAGATCGTACTTATTTATTTCTATTTGCGTTTCATGTGTTTTGTTTTGAATGCTATGTGCATTTAGATACAGAGCCTTTAGTTTTGTCCTTTTATTATTTTTGCAGCATCTAGCCTTATCTGCTGATTTACTCTTAGAATTGTAATACTGTCCCTTCCTGTCACAGTCTGTTTATCATTTCCCATATTAATACCCGCCTCCCTTGCCTTGTCTCTACTCTTTGGTTTACCACATCTTCCCAAATGTGATCCCTTGTCCTGATTTTTCAGTTTAAAACTCGCTACTTCCCTAGCTAGTTGGCTCAGGAGGACACCAGCACCAGCATGGTTCAGGTGCAGACCATCCCAACGGTACGGATACCACTTTCCCCAATACTGGTGCCAGTGCCCCACAAACCAGAACCCACATCTCCCACACCAGTCTTTGAGCCATGCATTCAATTCTCTAGCAAGGGTGGAATCTTATGCCCCTCCCCCCATGCCCTCAATGGAGAGTTTGGTGGCAGGGGGCTTTTAATGGAGAAGAGAGAGTGGCAGATGAGGACCTCGCTGCCTTCCTCCTCCACCCCATTTAAGTCGGTGGTGGAAAGGCCTCTGGATGGTTTCCTGCACTGCTGCCAATTGAAGCCCTTAAGTAGGCAATTAATGCCCACTTAAGGGCCTCATCCTATGGCTGATGAAAGCCACCGCCCTGCCCTTTCTGCCAACTCTCCTCACTCCCCTCCCCCATGGCCCCTACCCTGCAACCTTCCTCCTATCATCACTCACCTGTGACTGGCTCCCTCCTTGATCCAAGGCCTTGGGTGGGTCTAGAAGCAGCAACAGCCATCCCTCCCCGATGGTGCTACTAAGTATAGAAGAGTCACCAGCCCCTGATTTGCTGACAGCTCCAGCTGAGTGGGACTTCTGCCCTTGGGATCCTTGATCCTCCCGCTGCTGGCCTGTAAAGTGGCACAAGATGTGATGGGCCATCAGGTAAAGAATTGAATACAGGAGGTCTCGCTGGTGCTCCAGCTGAAAGCTGAGACCCCCATCACCTCCACAGATTTCGCTGCTGGTGTGAAATTAGTTTTTAGTTTTCTAATTAGAAGCCACTGAACAAATACCTCTGTTCAATGTTTTGTTATATTATTCTTTTAATGGTGACAGAAGAAGAATAATAAAGAGTTTTGCCTATAGTTATCAATTAGATTATGATGCACTACTTCACACTAAGTGCGGTAGCGGGTGGGTAAAATGGAGTCCTACCCACCTATAAAAATGAGTTTTCACGCCTTATCTTCCTGAGCCCACTTCATTTTATATTCACTCCCGCAAAACATGCCATTTCCATGGCAGCCAGGCTTTCATTCGCCCGCTCGCCATCACTCTATTGTTGCATGACGCCATCCGCGATCTTTAAAAGGCAGCTACCAGCAAAGTGCTCATCGCCACCAGCTCACCACCCCTGCCTGGGAGACATGGCCAGCAAAGGCAAAAAGATTGCAGCCTCCCCCTTCAACGACGAGTCTCTTGAGCGACTGGATGCCGTGGAGGCCCATCAGGATGTGCTCTACCCTTGCTCTGGCCGCAGGATGGGTAGCAATGTCACCAACCTGGCTTGGCAGCTGTTGGCAGCGGTGGTCAGCGTGAACGCCCTGCAGAGGAGGACAGTCACCCAGTGCTGCAAAAGGATGAATGATCTCCTCCATTCTGCTAGGGTAAGTCACTCTTTTCATCACTCCCAACTCACACACTCTCAAACACATCACACATCCACAGGGCGCTCACTCACTGTCAGTGCAAGGGACATCACCATTCACTCTTTGACACACACCTTCATTGTCCTCATCCCGTCCATGGGACCACTCACCACCCACACAGGCCAGGCATACTTACCATCTGGCCCGTCAGGCGTCCTGATACACTCTCCCCATCTCTATCCATGCAGGACAAACTAGCTCACAACAGGAGGGAAAGGTCACAGGGATGCCAGAAATCAAAGCTCTGACAGAATTCGAAAACAGAGTCATTCAGCTGGCCGGCGATGACCGGGACCGGTCCAGTGCTGACGGTGAGGTTGACGCTGCTCTACCAAGTGAGGATCCAGTAATGAAACATCCATGAGACAACCATGCTGTGAGTGATGTGTCCCCTTTCACAGGCCACTGCCATGCACTAACTATCTCCCCTTGCTTCTGCAGGCATATCTGCCAAACAGTCAACAGAGTCCATGACCCGGGGCCTCCAATCAAGCTCCGAAGAAACTTCTGAAGAGGAATCTGAAGGCACCCTCCCTGAAGTCCTGTCACAGCGCTCACCCACACCCTCCACCAGCGCAGAGACACACACCTCGGCGGGACCCGGCATTAGAATAACCTTGGGATCACAATCTGGTGAGCACATCGCACTTCCTGATCCACAGCAGGCAGAGGCAGGGACTTCCCAGGTCTCCGGCTCTTGGAGGACTGCTGGAGGCCAGAACGTTGCTGAGTCTGAGTCGGATGACGAGCCTCTGGACTTGGTCATGTCACAGTTGTTGGAGCTGCAAAGGCAAGCTCAGGAATATCAGGAAGGGATGTCCACTGCACTCCTCAGATTGCAAGGCACAATGGAGGAGTCTGTCTGTCTTCAGGCTGAGGTGATAGCGCTGGCATTGCAACGCACCGAGGGCAACACTGGCAGGATGGCAGCCGCTGTGGAAACCTTGGTCCAGGACGTCACTCCTGCACTGCTGCACGGGCTTAGCTCCATCGCTGATGCCGTAGTTGTCTCCAGCAGTGTGTACACGAGTTGGGTGCTGGGCATCTCGATCTCACTCCAGCGACCTCTTCCACTCACGGAGTCAGCCACGGGCACCCATAGGGAAGAGGATCAGCAGGTTCACGCTCTGGGGCCATCCACCCAGGTGACTGTGGGTGTGACCGGCCCAACTGCGAATGGCTCAATATGTAGACGTCGTGCACACTCCCTGGAAACTGTGTGCAGGATGTGTTTCTGGTGGTGGCATTTCAGCTGCACGTTCAGTGAGTTGAAGCCCTTGCGGTTGATGAAGTTCATCATGTGTAGCGATGGAGACCTGAGCACCACATGAGTGCAGTCAATCGCACCCTGCACCTGTGGGAACCCCAAGATCTGGGAGAATCCAATGGCCTTTGCATCCTGGCTGTCCCGGTCCCGGGTGATATGTACAAAATTGTGTGCCATTGAGAAGATGGTATCCGTGACCCCAGGGATGCATTTGTGGGTGGCAGATTGTGAAATCCCACAGAGGTCATTTGTGGAGCCCTGAAAGGAGCCACTGGCATAGAAATTGAGCAACTCAGTCACTTTCACAGCCACTGGCAGTGGATGCCCTCCATGTCCTCTTGGCGCCAAGTCCTGCAGTAAGTGGCAGATGTGAGCCACCAGGTCCCTAGACATGCACGGTCGTCAGCGACACTGGTTCTCAGTCATCTGCAGGAATGGCAGGCGGTGTCTATTGACCCTGAGTGTTGCTATGCTCGCTGTCGCTCCTGGGCAATATGTGTGGGAGCCCCAGCTGCTCCTTCTTCCTGAGGTTGCTGCTCCTGCATTTGCACAGCCAGGTGCCTCAGTCGCTCTCTCCTCCGTCTTCTATGGTCTCTGTAGGCCATCAGGCATACAGCTAGGTCACCAGGATCCATGATCCTGATGTGGTTCTCCTGCAGCATGAAAGATAGAGAGACGTGGTTATCATGGCTGTACTTAGCACCTTTCCTGGCCCTGTGTGACCGCCCCTTAACGCTTCCTGGAGAGTGCTGGACACCCCTCGGATGGCCAGAGATGAGTGCGCTGCATGGCTGCCCTGTCAACCTGCGACATGGGGGACACTGATCCAAACTAGAGTGCTGAGATTGCAAGGGGCTGTGAGCATCTCCAGCAGTGACTGCTACATGGACAGAGGTGGCGAGGAGATTGTAGAATGTGCGCAGTCCAACTGCTCCGTGGTCCAATAAAGTGGTGGCAGACTCGAAGTCTGTGCTGGTGGGGTGGCGGATGCGGGGGGAGGGCATAAGGTGTGGAGCACTTGGTGGCCCATTGGTGTCTTCACGATGCTGGCATGGGCGGGCAGGCTAGGAGTTGGACCCAATCATATCACTGTGGTTGTGCCTGATCTGTCTTAGTTGCAGAGACATGGTCAGTTTATAAAGGTGTCCCTAATGCGTGGCCACTTCCCTCGCCTACCCTGGCCCCCACCTCGATTGCCTGTGTGCAGGATGTAGCGCCAGGGCAGCAATTGACCCCCCCCTACCAATCCCCTCAGCAGTTGCCTCTGATACTGGCCAGCACTTGCCCTCAGACACCCCCCATCCCTCAGCAGTCACCTGCAGGGCCAGGCATCAGTTTCCCCTGGCATCCCACACCACCCCTCCTGTGCCCCGAGGCCTGTAAATAACAGCTGAGCTGTGGAGAAGCTGCTGTTCACTCACCTCATTCCCCCAAAATGAAGGCCGCCAAGTGCACGTCGCCTGTGTGCTGTTGTGAAACATGCCGGCGTGCTCTCTCGCTGAGGTGGACGGACGATACAGCGGGGTTCAAGGGCCTGGCGGGATGACCTTTTAATTATATGCTAATGTATTACAATTAGCTCCCCGATGGTGGGACACGCGGCCCGCTGTTGGCGGGCTGAGCGGAAGATCGAGACCTTCCTTCACACCGTCGTGAAGTGGGTCCCACAATATTTTCTGCGCACACCACCTATCACAGCCGCTACTAGTGGGCTCAGAAAATCCCACCCAATGTCTTAAGACACTATTCATTTCCACAGATACTGATATCTCCAAAACATCGATTTCAATTATTTTAAAAATTAAAACATTAATTGTATAAACTGCTAATACCATTGTTAAACACAAGGAAAGTATCTGTACAAAGGAAAGGTCTATCAGTACTTTGTTTGGGCAACTAAGAATGTGCCAAATTATTTTGAAAATAGTGACAATTTGTATTTATATTTAACATAGAAATATGTCCCAAGATGCTTCACAGAGTTATTTGGAGAAAGTGTCGCAAAGATAATGAAGGAGTGATTGAGGTAATCTAAGTGATGGGGATTAGGGAAGGACTTGAAGGAGGTCAGTGCCTGTGTGAGGGCTTGTAGGTTCAAGCACAGCCTCAGGAACCCCGATTCTGTCCCTGGACTTGCCTCTCCATGAGAGTCGCCACTCTCTCTATGGAGGAGACAGTGCGCTCAACCATGAGGGTCAACGCAGTGCTGATGCTCTGCATGGACTCCTCCACAACAGAGACCATGGCACGCAAACTCTCATGGATCTCTGCCAGATCCTCCCACACATCCCACTGGACATCCAGCATCTGCCACCTCATGGACAACTCCAGAGGTTCATAATCTGCCTTCGATTCAGCATGGTCCAGGTCTCCAGCATGGCCCTGGTTTCCAGCAGTCCTCCAACAGCCAGTGCCCTGGAGATTCTCTGTCTCCGCCTACTCCTCAAGCAAGTGTGAAGTGCCCTCATCACTAGGCACTGAGATTCTAGCTGATGATCTAATGTCCACTGGTATCTGCGCTGGTGCTTGGTTCAGAGAGGGAGTATGATGCAGGTGCATCTAAAGTCCAGAGGCCCTCTGGCATTAAGGGTGGCTCTTCGGGATCCAGCATTCGAGGGCGAACTGGCAATTCTAGGGGAGAATAACGACATGTCATTGGGTTAAGTTATCACACTGTCACTGTGCATGCCAGGCGCCCTGGTGAGACAATGGAGATGCTTCATGGTGCTATCGTCTTTCAATGATCAATGGGGACTCCAAGATTGAGGCCCCCATTAATGATGAGACTACACAAAAATGTTTGCACAATCTGACACACTCACCTCTGTGCACTGCACTTTGTCAGAGACCCCTGCCTCTCCACGACCAGCTGACCGAGGTGGGTGGCATCATTCCAGCTTCCAAGGCATCCATCTCATACCTCATCAGAATGAGGTTAGGGGGGGCCTCCGCCTGCCTTAGTTCTTTCGTTGGTATTATGGTTTCTTTTCTCCTGAAATGACACAGTATTGATTTGTCCACTCAGTACATGCAGCACCATTGCAGCCTAGCAAAGCCCCTCATCTGGGGCACCTTGCAGGGCCCATCTGATCCGTGGCCCTCGGCCCAGAGGGCACTCAGGCCGAGCAGCCAAGGCTCACCCACTTGACTGGCTCCAGTGTCAGTGACAGTTGGCACTCAGACTCTAACACCCCTGTGCTCCAAGGGAGGATGGCCAGCCCTTAACACATCTCCACGCTGATCCATGCCAATTTCGTACTCACCCTATCCGAGCACAGCAGATCATTGAACCATTTGCGGCAATGCACCCATGTGTGCCACACAATGTCATAGCTGTTGACCTCGGCTGCCAGCTGCTCCAAGGCTTTTTTTGGTTAGGTGGATTTCTCCTGCTACCGCTGAGTACTGAAGTGTCCCGCCTGACACCGACCTCCTCCACAAGGACTGCGAGACACTCGTCCGAGAAACGGGGGGCCGAGTGCCCATCCGAATTGCCCTCCCGCCTGACATTTCCAGCTGCTGGTGAGGCCATTGGGCGGACCTTAATTGGCCATCCAGCTGAAATTGCATTTACAAGTTCCTGCGGCCGGGAACGGATTCCACACCTGCTTCCGCTCCGGCTGACTGGGTGCACACACCAAGCATGAAATTCAGGCCTCTATCTGTTTGTCCTTTGTTTGTCTGTGTGTGTGTGGGGGGAACTCTTTAGGAAGAGATAGGTAGCTATACTTCCCGATTACAATTGTGTGTTAACCAGTGCTTGCAACTTGTTAAAATAAGTTTTGTTTTAAAAGAAATTAATCATTCTGAGTTTTGGAAAGAAGCCTGGTCAGAGCCTTCTTTTTTGGGATACTAGAGGTATAGGTACACAATTGGCCATTTCGGTGAGAAAATTAAACATTTAAATTAATGGTATGGTCTGCGGAGTAGTGGCCCAGAGGGAAAAAACAGTCGAAACTGGGAAATAAGAATACTGGTACGAACTGGTCTTGTATACCTTAAAATGGAACACCAGTAAAAACTGGGAAATAAGAGTACTGGTGCGAACTGTTTTTTCCTTCGGTGGGGGCTTCATGCACTCCTCCCATCCTGGTCGTAACATAAGATCTGTAAAATCTGCGAGGAAGTCAGATCTCCATAGCCAGAGCTTGAGGTCTTATTGGGTCTCCCCATAAACTGAGATGAAGGCAGCAAAAAGCTATACTTTATAATTTGGATTGTATGTATAAAACTAGTTTATTATATGTGTAGATATTTAACTATTTTCATTCTTAAGTGGGTTTGAGATTTTAAGTTAGTATTTGTAGTGCACAAAACAATATTATAATGTAATCCGATATTTAAACTTATCAAGTATTATAATAACCATTAAACAGATTGTAGTTTCAGTCACTAAACCTCACAAACCCTATAACTCTTCTAAAATTCTTAATTATAAGATTCTAAGTTCTGACAGAGGAGATTCTAAGGGAGACAGGTTTGTTATAATATGTAGTATACAGTGTATGTTCTTCCTGAGGTAATGTAGTTTAGTTTGAAAACTCCTAGAAGAAAGGCCATTTATCTTAGCACCAAATCCCTATCTAGCATGGCTGATTAAGCTCTTATGATATTTAAGAATTTCTTTTAGTTGAAGTTTTAATCTAGCAAAAAGTTCAAAAGCAAGATTTACCCTTGTGGGCTTGGGGTAAAGAGAACAGAACTCTGACAGATGTGTAAGTCAGCTGTATGCCAATACACCAGTTTTACTAGTTTTACACTATGTGGACTATATCTGGGTGGAATGATAAGGATGAATGTTTTGCTGGGGATAAGATATTAGTGATGGAAGTCTGGGAATGATTCCTGTCATTAGCTTCACATAGTTTGGGCTTGCTAAGAGTAGTTAACTGGTGGAAGGCACAATGGCAAGGAGAAAAGGAGAAATCAAAGAAATTTATAGAGACGTATTGTGCAGTTGAGCAACAAATAATATTCAGTCTTGACAAAGGTAAATGTATTACAAATAGGTTCTAAAGATTTTAATATCAGAGTCAGAGGGCTGTAGCCATGCATGTGACAGATCATGAGAAATATTTTGTTTTATCATTTTATCCATCATTAAACCAATTGCACAAGACGAGACAGCAATTACTAAATGAAATACAATGATAGAATGCACCATGCGACCAAACCTTCATCCAAATGGATTTACAAAAGGTGCTGCGTAAGAGGTTGGTTGATAAAATTTTGGCACATGATATTAAAGGGAGTGTGGCACTGTGGATAGGCAGTTTTATAAAGAACATAAAGCAAATGGTGGTTAATAGATGGTTTCATGAGCCTGAATTATTTGGACGGCGGGATCTCACTCAAATGATGGTTAAATGGCTGCGGGTTGGACTTCTGCCCCTCACTCGGGAGGAAGTCCCCCTTAGAGAGCTGCCAGCCAATCTGACTGGCCAGCAGCTTGCCAGTCCTTGCTGCAACAATAGCTGCAGTGGGACTGGTGAAGAAATGCAGGAGGACATTTAAATTGGGCATGTAATTGTGGGATGGAGATCCCACTGCATTCCTGACTACCCCCGACTAAGTCCAGGTGGGAAGCTTGAGGACGGTCTTCCTGCCTGAAAGCCTTAAGTTGTCACTTAAGGGCCACTTAAGGGTTCATCCTGCCGCTGCTGGTATTCAATCAGCGGGGGTAAGGGCCACCCCATGTTGGGCAACCTGCCAGGTAAGACCCCTGCCTGCTTTTAAAACTACCCCCTCTTGGCTCTCAGCTGTTCCTCGCGAGTCCACTTCACTTACCTCTACTCCAGGCTCCAGTGACGATTCTGCAGCCTGGGCCTCTTGCAATGTCAGCAATGGCCACTGCTCCCCATGGTGCTGCCACCCTTTGATTGGTCAGCAGTTCTTGGAGACGGGTTATCTGTCCTGAACACAACGAGGATCCGACACCAAAGAGATAAGTGCCATTGGCACTAATTCAGGTCAAGGGCACAGATTGGATGTGCCAGTGATGGCAATGGCTCTCCAGCTGGCACACAGGCCCACTGCCATGAGCATTAAATATTGCCCCAAGAGATACAATATTGAACTTGCAAACAAATGCAAACATAGTGAATATATTTTACTGTGCTGATTTTAGCTGCAGTTACAGAGGCATTATGGCGAATGGAGGACCAAAGCGTTGAAAGTTTGAGAGTGTAGTTACTCGCAATTTTTTTTAAATGGCAGCTGAGTGTTAAATGTGAACAGATTAAGCTTGTATTACATCAACCAAAATCCAGCTTAATTGCTTTTGTGATCCAAGAATACAGCCACATACAATTCTTCCTCTTATAATTTATATGAACAGATGAACACAAAAAAATAGAAGCAGGTGTGGACCATTTTCTCCCTTAAGCCTGCTCCGCCATTCAATATCACTGTGACTGCTCTTCCACTCAACTCCATTTCCCCGCCTGCTCCCCTATCCCTTGTTTTCCTGAGAGACCAAAAATCTTAGCCTTGAATATATTCAATGAAGAAGCATCCACAACTACTGAGTGAAGAAATTTCTCCTCCCAGTCTGAACTGATCGATCCCTTATTCTGAGAATGTGCCCCATCTTCTAAATTCCCCAGCCAGGAGAAACATCTTCGGTGTCTACCATAAGACCATAAGACATAGGAGCAGAAATTAGGCCATTCGGCCCATCGAGTCTGCTCCGCCATTCAATCATGGCTGATAAGTTTCTCAACCCCATTCTCCCGCCTTCTTCCCGTAACCTTTGATCCCCTTACCAATCAAGAACCTATCTATCTCGGTCTTAAATACACTCAATGATCTGGCCTCCACAGCCTTCTGTGGCAATGAATTCCATAGATTCACCACTGTCTGGCTAAAGAAGTTTCTCCTCATCTCTGTTCTAAAAGGTCTTCCCTTTACTCTGAGGCTGTGCCCTCGGGTCCTAGTCTCTCCTACTAATGGAAACATCTTCCCCACGTCAAATCTGTTCATAATCCAGAGAGTATAGGCCCAATTTACTCAGTCTTTAATTATAGGACAACTCTTCATCCCAGAAACTAATTTAGTGAGCCTTCACTGCACTGTCTCCAATACAAGTGTATCCTTCCTTAGTTAGAGACCAAAACCGTGCACGGTACTTCAAGTATGATCTCACCAAAGCCCTACACTATTGTAGCAAGACTATTATCCTTGTATCCAATTCCCTTGCAATAAAGGCTAATATGTCATTTTCTTTCTTAATTGCCTGCTGTGCCTGCATGCTAACATTTTGTGTTCCTTGTGTGAGTACACCCAAATCTCCCTGAACATCATCATTTACAAGCTTCACACCTTTTAAAAAATATTCTGCTTTTCTATTCATTCTACCAAAGTGAATGACCTCATATTTCCCTGCATTAACTCCATCTTGTCCACCTTGTTGCCAATTCACTTAACGTGTCTATATCTCTTTTTAGCCTCTTTGTGTCCTCCAGCACAGCTTCCATTCCCACCTAGATACATTATTCTCAGTCTCTTCATCTAAGTCATTAATATAGATTGTAAATAGCTCAGGCCCCAGCACTCTACTAGTTACATCCCGCCAATTTCAAAATGTCTTATTTATCCCTACTTCCTGCTTCCTGTCCATTAAGTAATCCTGTCTCCATGCTAAGACATTATCCCCAACTCCATAAGCCCTTGTGTTGCCCCTTATTGAAGGCCTTTTGGAAATCCAATTATACAGCAAGTACTAGTTTGTTTTTATCTACCTCCTCAAGAAACTATTATACATTTGTCAAAAATGATTTCCCTTTCATAAAAACATGTTGACTCTGATCATACTAGGATTTTGTAAGTACAACGTTAAGACTTTAAATAGAATCTAGCTTTTTCCTAGCAATTTATGTTAGATTAACTGTAGCTCCCTGTTTTCTATCTCCCTCCTTTCATGAATAGCAGTGTTACATTTGCTAACTTCCAATCCACTTGTGCCCTTCTTTAATCCATGGATTCACTATTTCTGTAGCCACCTACCTCTTTTAGAACCCTAGGGTGTAGGCCATCAGGTCCAGGGGATTGTAGGCTTTTAGTCCCTTAAGTTTCTCGAATGCTTTTTCTTTTCTGATATTAATTACTTTAATTTCCACTATTATTAGCCCCTTGATTGCAAATCACTTCTAATATGTAGTTTGTGTCTTCTACCGTGAAGACAGACACTCAATATCTGTTCAAGTTCCCTGCCATTTTCATGACAATGGGAAACTGTGGCTGAGTGAGGTCTATCTATAGCTTCACCAACTAACCAAAAACATATTGAACTGCTTGAAGAGGACCTTTTTAAACAGAAGACACTGACCAAAGATAGCTACCACCAGTCACCTGGGGGGGAAGTCAAAGTCCATTTCAAACAGGGACTCTCGAAAGGAAGGCATTAAAAATACAAAGTGCTGAATTTTAATCAATGGTAAAGGCAATGGGAACTGCTAACTGGCCAGTTGCACCCAACAGACACTCAAAGCCCCATGTGGGGGACAAAATAACCCCCATCTCCTGTTGGTTTCTACTATCTTGAAATGTGTCAAAGGTTTCTGAGATGAAATGTCAAAAATGTGATTACTTGTTCTACAACAATGATTGCAAGACATGTTAATCGAATTTATCTCTTGGAATATACAGGCAGGAGCTTTAAGAACTGGTTTTGCCAGGCCAGAAACAGAGACAAGTGATCACAGTTATCTGGAAAAACTTCTGAAGAAAACATTGAAGAATCTCTCTCTTCCTCTCTTTCTCTCTGAAGCCAAGATTTTCTCCAGAAAAGTGCAGCTACCTGAACTTCAATTCAACTCCAAGATTTTGAAGAAAACCAGCTAACTTCAAATAGCTGCAACATTCAACAATCTGCACCTCAAAGACAAGCAAAAGACTTAATTGTAAATTCTTTTAACTTTTATTTGGACTCTAACTTTTCTTACTTCTGAGGTGTGTGTGTGCGTGTTATTAATTTTTCTCCAGATTAGTTGGTTTGATTGGCTCCTTGTTAAAAAAATAGATACATTTGTATTGGAAAAGGCATTTATGGGGGAAAATTTAAAAAAAAATGTTTGTTGCAATCAACTGAGGGGGCTGAATAAAAGGAAGCCAGTTCACTCCTCCTCATTCGGTTGTAATACATTTATGATGCATCAGTAGGGATTGTGATGTTTCTTTAATTTCTCCTTGCCCAAATGCTCCTAATTTCAGCCAATACTTTGTTTGCTACTAGTAACATCTTAACTTTCACTTGATCACAAAATGGAAAAGAATCATGGAAAATATTACTTAGGGCAGAATTTTGCCCTTGGAAGGGGTACTCGGCGGGGGTGGGCGAGGGTAGTCGGGACTGGCTGTGCAGAGGCGAGTGGCAGGGCTCAGCGCTGCCTGTATGGGCAGGGGGGAGAAGGGCAAGAGGGCCTAGCGTGACCTTTGCACATGTGTGCAAAAGAGCGCTTCAATCTCCCTGAGGCATGGAGCTGCCTCAGGGAGATGAAGTGCTGTTTAAAAAAACTAATGAAGAAAATAAAAATGTCATAAAACATGTTCCCTCATGTGACTCTGTCACATGAGCAGGGACATGTTTTTAATTCAAGTGTAAAATGTTTATTTTATTTTTATTTGTTTTAGGAAACCTCATCCCACCCATGGATGAGATTTCCTAAAAAATGCAAAGACCGCTTGGCGTTTTTGCCTGCCTGCCAACCGTAAGGTTGGATGGGCAGTGTAAATTTGAATTTAATGACTTTTTAATGGCCTTAATAGGCCTTTTGATTGTTGGCGGGCTCGCTGCCGACTCCGGCATGCACCTGCCAAACGAAACATCGCAGGACATCATCGCGCATCATTTTACGCTTGGCTGGGTCAGGTGCCGTCAAGCTCAATATTCTGCCCTTAACAGTTCCCACAGAATTAAAGGGGGAAATTGATGATGCTTTGGTAAAATTGTTGTAGTATCTGAGGATTGGTGGAGAGCATATGTAGTCCCAATATTCGTAAAAGGAATATTCATGAATCTGGTAATTACAGGTCAGTTAGGCAGACATTCATAATGCTACTGAATGTTATAAATGAACATCAATTCAGCATAAGTCCAGGGAATATATAGTATACCTCAACAAGTAGTGGGTCATCCCTCACAAGACTTAGAAGTTCTTTGAGGAAGTAACTTAGCTAGTGGATGAGAGTAAATCAGTGGATATGGTTTATTTGGATTTCCTCCTGAGAGACAAATAGAGGTTACATCTCATGCAATAAATTGTGAATTTCTGGAAGGACTGAAGGACAGCATGCAGTGATAAATGATAAGTTCTTTGAACAGGTGAAAGTAAGCAGTGAATGTTCCACATGGATATACACTGGATCCGTACTAGTCAATATTTGTGAATGATATGGGACAGGGTGTATTTGACAAGCAGTTGATTCTCTTCAGAGAGACGAGAACCAATTATGTAGGTATGTAGACTGAGAGATGATAGATGGATTTTAATACGGGTAAACGTATGCTAATGCATTTAGAACAGGCAGCAGTAAATGTGTATAAAATAAAAGACTTGCCATTGGTAGTGGATGAAATTGAAAAACATTTTGGGGTGATCAGTGATCATACCCTGAAAGCAGCTGACTAGTGTGAAGCAGTTATCAATAAAATAAATGGGATTCATCTTGAAGCCATTAAATTACAAGTCTGAACAAGGTGTGCTGACATTGCATAGAGAACTGTGAGGCCAATGGTGAGCCATGCCTCCACAAGGGCTGTGGTAGAGAGGATCATCGGACTTCTCAAGATGTGCTTCCGATGCCTGGACCGTTTGGGGGTGCACTCCAATATCCCCCAGATTGTGTGCCATTGATAGTGGTTGCATGCTGCATTCTCCACAACCTGGTGCTGGAAAGGGGGGATGCAGTGGAGGAAGAAGATGTTGACGCAGCTGCTCTGGCAGCAGATGATGTGTCCAGTAGTGAGCCCAAGGGTGAGCACACACAGGAGAACGCTGAGGGGATAGACACTGACCCAGGCAACCTCCAGGGAGGCTTTGATCCAACGCTCCTTCAGCTAGCCTACCAAAGATGAACCACCAACACATGCCAGGGCTGCAGGCTCCATACTCGATACCTGAGAGCAACATTTGCCGGGTTAGGAACATTAACTATGTGTCTTGTCAATAAAGCTCAATGTCAAACAAGTCGCACATAACATCATGGGTTCTCCTTCACATGCAGAACTAATGAAGCACTCAGAGGCTTGTTGAGAACCAACACATTCAATGTTTGGCAACCTAGCATACAGAAATCAAAGCATATTAAAAGGTGTTGAACAGCACACCCAATTAAAATCAACCTAAACATGGGGCAAAAGTAAACCACTAAGCCCGTGTTTTGCCTAAGGTGCTTTATGTTTACGTTTGTGGGAGCTACGTCTAGGTGCTGCACCCTCGCTGGCACTGGCATTGGAGGCAGCCTGCTCACTCTGCTCTCCTGTTGGCCTTGATGACCTTGGCGGGCATCCTCTGGCCCGTGGAGCCTCTGCTGGGCCCAGCTGGGAGGGAGCGGCCAGTGGCATGGCTGGCATCTGCCCAGTCGCTGCAGCCTCATTGGATGCCACGGTCACTGCCAGAGGGGTGGAGAAGCTGCTGCCATCATCTGGAGCGCCCTGAGAGGAGCCCACAGAGACGGCAGGCAGCTCTTGTGCCCACATGAGGTCACTTTGGACCTCCCTGCTCACCAATGATGGATGGGCACCAACTGGGATACTGGTGCCTAAGCCATCTCCCACACTGATAGTGACCACCTGAGGTCATTGCCAGTGTGAGGGCTTGCAGTTCAGAGCACATCACCATGAGACTCTCCACTCTCTCCATGGAGAATGCAGTGCATTCAGCCATGAGACACATTGCATTGCTTATGCTCTGCATGGACTGCTCCACAACAGAGACCATGGCACGCATTCCCTCATTATCTCTGCCAGATCCTCCCGCACACCCGGCTGGACTTCCAGCATCTGCTGCCTCAGGGACGACTCCAGAGGCACATCATCAGCCACCGACTGAGAATGTTCCTGGTCCCCAGCATTCCTCCGAGTGCCAGCGCCCTGGGCACTCTCTGTCTCCGCCTGCACCTCAAGTGAGTGTGAAGTGCCCTCACCGCTGTGCACTGAGATACTAACCGACAATCTTATTCCCACTGAGGTGCTGTATCTGCTCTGGTGCCTGCCTGGCTAAGAAGGTGTGACGCTGGTGCGTTTATAGCTCCTGGGCCCTCAGGGGTCAGTGGCGGTTCCTCTGCCTCCTGAGCGTGGGCGTGCTCCGGTGAGGCTGAAAGGAAGAACAAGGACATTTGATTAGTAGAAGTTGTTACACTGTTAATGTGCAGGCCTGGCACCCGGATCAGGATGTGCTCCTCCTTCCATTATCAATGGGGATCCCATATTGGATGCTGAAATCAATATATAGTCAACAGTGGAACGTTTGCACTGACAGACATTCTGACCTCAGTGCACGGCACTATTACCTCCCAGCGGCACCCCAACCTCACCGAGGCTGGTTGACCTGGGTGCATGGTGCCTCTCCAGCTCGAGTGCCTCCTGCTCGTATCTGGTGATGATGAGAAGGTGGGGCTCCCTCCACCAGTCCGCAGCCGCTCTGCATTATTGTGTGCTGTCTTCTCCTGAAGGGAGAGAGGAACATAGATTAATCCACCCTGTACCTGCATTGCCATTGCAGCCTGGCCAACCCCACCTGAGGAAAACCTTGCAGGGCTCATCCGATTTGTGACCCTGGAGCCACCATACATTCACTCCAAGCAGCCAGGGCTGACCCCCTTGCCCAGATGCTGCCTCCATCACATGTGCCACTCACACTCTAAGAACTTCTGAACCCACGAAAACTACCACCTAGAAAGACAAGGGCAGCAGATAGATGGGTACACCACCACCTGGAAGTTCCCTTCCAAGTCACTCAACATCCTGACTTGGAAATGTTTTGCTGTTCCTTCACTGTCGCTGGGTCCAAATCCTGGAACTCGCCCCCTAACAGCACTGTGGGTGTTCCTGCACCACATGCAGTGGTTCCAGAAGGCAGCTCAGCACCACTACCTTCTCACAGGCAACTAGGGATGGGCAATAAATGATGGGCCCACCCAGCGAAGCCCACATCCTGTGAATGAATGAATGCAAAAACAAAATTCTGATGTGGTGAGGGGATGGTGGGGGTGGTGGGGGAGTGTGGTGTGGGTGGGGGTGTGGGGGATGTGTGGTGGGGGGTGGGGTGGGGTGGGGGGGATGGGGGGTGGGGTTGGGTGGGGTTGGGCGGGCTGGGGTGTGGTGGGGGGGACTGTGATAACCTAACTGCTGTGCTAAGTGACCCATGCCAACATGGTACTCACCCTTCCCGGTCGCAAGAGGTCATTAAACTGCTTGTGGCACTGCACCCAGGTGCATCTCACCACATCCTGGGAGCTGACCTGAATTGCCATGTCCTCCCAGGCACTTTGTTAGGTGGGGGGCCTCCTCCTCCCATCCCTTGGTACCAGGATCTCGTGGTGTGCTGCCACCTCCTCGAGGAGGGCAGCGAGGCATTCATCGGAGAACCTCGGGGCCGACTGCCCTGTGACCTGCCCCCCTGCCTGGCCTGCTTTCTGAGGACATTCTCCATTATGCTCATGACCAAAATCAGTGGCAGCCTTAGGGTGGCTTCCTGCGCCGTTTTTGAATAGGCCGCCAGGTTGCCATTGGATCCAGCGGACATTGGCCTCCCACTGCTGCCCACCCCTTCCCGCTGATCTCTGGAGCTGTGATTTCATTGGCCTGCCCGTGTAAAATGGCGGCATGTGGAGCCGATTGTGGTCAGCGATCTGTTCCGCGCCCGTCCCCGCTCCCGCCGAGCTCACCTGCCATATGAAAAACCCTGCCCTATATGTTTCAATCAAGTCCACTCTCACTCTTCTAAACTCCAGTGGATACAAGCCTAACCTGTCCAACCTTTCCTCATAAGGCAACCCTTCCATTCCAGGTATTTGTCTAGTAAACCTTCTCTGAAATGCTTTCAACACATTTACATCTTTCCTTAAATAAGGAGACCAATACTGTACACATTTAGTCCAGATTTAGTCTCACCAATGCCCTTTACAACTGAACCTCCCTACATTTTAATTCAATTCCCCTTGCAATAAACGATAACATTTCATTAGCTTTCATAATTATTTGATGTACCTGGATATGAACCCTTTGCAATTTATGCACTAGAACACCCAATTCCCCATGCATCTCAGAATCCTGCAGTTTCTCACCATTTAGATAATGTGCTTCTTTTTTATTCTTCCTGCCAAAATGGACAATTTCTCATTTTCTGACATTGTACTCCATTTGCCAGATCTTTTCCTATTTACTTAACCGATCTATATCCCTTTGTAGCCTTCTTATGTGCTCTTTACAACTTACTTTCCTACCTATCTTTGTGTCATCAGCAAATTTAGCAACCATACCTCTGGTCCCTTCATCCAAGTCATTTGTATAAATTGTAAACATTTGAGGTCCCAGCACTGATCCCTGTGGCAAACCTCTCATTACATTTTACTAACCAGAAAATGCCCCATTTATGGTAATTCTCTGTTTACTGTTAGCCAGCAAATCTTCTATCCATGCCAATATGTTAGCCCCTACACCATGAGCTTTTATTTTCCACAATAACCTTTGATGTGGCACATTATCAAATGCCTTCTGCAAATCTAAATACAGTACATCCACCAGTTCCCCTTTATCCACAGCACCTCTTCTGTTATGATCCCAGAATGGAACCTGGCTTGATAGACCCTAACTTTTATCTTTTGTTTAGAAACATGGAGGGCGGCTACTGATAGAGCCACCAGAGTCAGCTGATGAACTTTTAACAAAAGAATAAAACGTTCATTAAACAAGGAAAGATGAATTATATTACAATAATCCTTCACCAACAACTATACCTTCACAGAGATATATATATATATATATATATATTTATACAGATTTGTCAGGATAACACACATTACAAAAGCTATTTTATACTCTAATGTTCACAATAAGTACCCAGTCCATGTAAACTAATAGTCAACCGGTCAGGCACACCACACTCTGAAACCAAGTGACAAATGCCATCCCAAGCAGATGCTATGGATCTCTCATCAACTCCCCCTAGATGCTTGTCACACCATGAGCCAACCGGTCTCACTGAACTCTATCTTTCACATGAGGGTTTCCAATCTCCACTCTCGAAGAACTTGCTTTGGAATCTTCTCCCAAATGATGCTTTCTCTCAGACACCTTCCACAAGGGTCCATCTCCAGGGTTTTGAACTTTCCTCCTGATGTTCCTCTCCCCTGAATCGCCGTGTGCTTTCAAGCCCTGCTTTCCACGCACTCTCTCTCAAATGCTCAGCCATGCCAACAAAACACCACTGCTTCACATGCCATGGGAAGAGCTACAGACCCTTGGCTGTCTCCTTGGATCTTCTGGCTTCTTGCAAGCCTATTTGGTTTTCCCCCTTTAAGCTTGAAGCCTTCCTCTCTGCTCCTCACTCTTAACTTCACTTAACAGGATCTTTTCTGGATTCCTGTTTGTCCCCTTTGATAAGAAGGTCTTCTTGGGACCCCTCTTCTGTTCTTCTAGCAGCTCTCTCCTGTCCAGCTTCTTCTAGCTCCTGTTTCCAATTTTTGTTTGGGACTTGCTATCTGTTCCTCTCCTATGCTGCTTCTGCTGGCAGCTGCTTCTAACCTTAGAGCAAAATTCAACTGAATTGAAACTCATTTTTCTGTTTTTCTCTGTCTCTGTGGGTCCTTGTGTGGGCCTCCTGTTGCTAAGCAACAGCCTAGTTTTTCTACCTTGTGTTTGTTTTAAATCCCCTTCAAGAGTCGTAAAACCCAGTTATAATGCAGGCATCGTTTAAAATGAAACTAAAGCTCAAGTTCTCCCTTAACACACAAATGTAGAAACACAAACCAAACTTAAAAGTAAAGACATACCCCATTCCTAACACACACAAATACACATATAACTTACTTAAACTATCTCTAGTTCCTAACACTTCAAAGAACTCCAATAAATTGTTTAAACATGATTTCCGTTTCACAAAACCATGATGAATCTGCCTGAATACCTTGAATTTATTTAAGTGCCCTGTTATAATATCTTTAATAGCAGCTTCTAGCATTTTCCCTGTGACAGATGTTAAGCCAACTGGCCTGTAGTTTCCTGCTTTCTGTCTCCCTCCCTTTGAAAGGAGTTACATTCACTGTTTTCCAATGTAATGGAATCTTCCCCGAATCTATGGAATTTTGGAAAATTAAAACCAATGCATCAACTATCTCACTAGCCACTTCTTTTAAGGCCCCAGGATGAAGTCTGTCAGGACCTGGGGACTTGTCAGCCCGCAGTTCCAACAATTTGCTCAGTACCACTTCTCTGGCAACTGTAATTTTCCTGAGTTCCTCCCTGTCTTCCATTTCCTGATTTATAGCCATTTCTGGATTGTTACATGCATCCTCTATAGTGAAGAGCAATGCAAAATACCTGTTCAATTCATTTGCCATCTCCTTATTTTTCTTTATTAGTTCCCCAGACTCATTTTCTATAGGACCAATGCTCACTTTGTTAACTCTTCTCTTTTTAAAATATCTATAGAAACTCTTACTATCTGTCTTCATATTTCTAGATAGCTTTCTCTCATACTCTAATTATTCCATCTTGATAATCTTTTAGGCATTCTTTGCTTTTTTTTATATTCTGTCCAATCTTCTGACCTGCCACCCATCTTTGCACAATTAGAAGCTTTTTCTTTAGGTTTGATACTGTCTCTAACTTTTTTAGTTAACCCCGGATGATGGGTCGTCCTCTTGGAATTTTTCTTTCTCGTTGGAATGTATGCATTCTGTGTATTCTGAAACATCCCCTCAAATATCTGCCAATGCATTACTATTGACCTATCCCTTAATCTAATTTGCCAGTCCACTTTAGCTAGCTCTACTTTTATGCCCTCATAATTGTGCTTATTTAAGCTTAAAATTTCAAATGCCGTGAAGGGACAGGAGAAATGCGCTCGTGTTGCCTTGCTTGGATCTTACTCCTGCTGGACCCTTGTGGCTATCAGTGTATCACAGGCACATCTTCCACATCATGCCGCTGTGATGGCATCCTCATGTGGAAGCTGACCATCATCACCCTCCTCAAGTTCCTGTCCTTCCAGGTCCTCCTTGTCCGAGGAGTGCTCAGCCTCTCCTCTTCCATGTCCGCATATGGCAATTAATCCCCTGATTTGAAGCAACAGGTTGTGCAGAGTGCAACAAACCATGGTGATGGGGGACACCCTCTCTGGAGAGTACTGCAAAGCCCCACCTGAACGGTCCAAACATCGGAAGCGCATCTTAAGGATGCCAATGGTTTGCTCAATGATGGACTTTGTCACAGAATGCGCCATGTTGTATCTCTGCTTGGAGGAACTCTGGGAGTGATACATAGGTGTCATGAACCATTGGGTATTTAGAATTTGCTGCCGTGTTTGGTGGTGGAGGCAGAAACCCTCAACTCCTTTAAAAGGTACCTAGATCTGCACCTAAAGTGCTGTAACCTGCAAGAATATGGACCGGGCGTTGGAAAGTAGGATTAGAATGGGGAGCTAGTTTTTTCTTTTTTCTTTTTCAGCCAGTGCAGACACGATGGGCTGAATGGCCTCTTTCTGTACTGTAACTTTTCTATGGTTCTATGGCACAAGGATAGAATCTTGAAGGACACCAGCAGTAAAAGTGCAGGATCAGGAAGAGAGAACATTACAATTGAATCTCTGGCTATGAACAGGTAAATATGAATGGAATTGGGTGAGTCAGCTGGTCGACAGTGGAGAGGTATTGAAGGAGGATGGTGTGGTCTACAGTCTCAAAGGCTACAGACAGGGCAAGAATGATGAGGGGGGAAAGTTTACCTTTGTCACAATCAGATAGGATGTCATTTGTGACTTTGATAACAGTTATTTCAGTACTATATCAGGACAGAAACCTGATTGGAGGGATTTAAACATGGAATTCCAGGAAAGATAAGAATGGATTTGGGAGGGGGGAACCTATTCAATGTGTTTGGAGAGGAATGGGAGGTTTGAGTTGAACTGATAGCTGGCAAGGACAGTGAGGATCAAGGGTTGGACTTTTGGGAAGGGGGTGATGATGGCAGATTTAAAGGAGACAGGGAAACACCGGAAGAGAAAGAACCATTAATAATAGCAGCTAACATGGAAACTAGGAGGACAGGTTGGGTAATCAACTGTTGAATGGGCGGAGGATCATGGGTTCAGCACACTTAGGGATAGATATTGGGCATGTGTTGGAGCCATTGTATGGGGATACAAGAGGGAGAAAAAAAGCCAGTTTTGAGTATGAATGTTCCATGTCCAAAGTACACCTGAAAAAACCCAATTCAACATTAGGTTTGCCCATTTTTCAGGCGTCCCTGACAACTGTCTAAAAAAGACTTTAGGCTTCCTAGTCAAACCCCAAAGAGGTGGATCTGCTGCTGCAGATTAAAAAGCACCCACTAACAAAAAGCCATTTAAAAAGAATGAAATTCATTCCTGTGTTGTTGGCAGGAAAAGGAATGTCCCCCGTTCAAATTTCACAGTAATCGCGATTGACCTCCTGCTCCCAGGCTGTCACTCCCAATTCAGCAAGTTACCGGCAGTGAAAAGTGGCACCATTTTCATCTTGTAAAAATGGGTGAAATGCCAATGTTAGAGATAGAGGAGAGATGGTGAGATGGCTCCCTCTTTATATCATCTTTTAACCCCTTGAAAGCTGTGACTCCCAAGAACAAATACAAGACAGATTTTCTTCTAAGTTTAAAAATAAGAAGGAATAAATGTTTATTTCTCAACACCCAAATGTAATCACAGCAGTACTGACACACACATGCACACAAGACACATTCACGAGAAAAGGTGACTACAGAAGAGGCAGCATACCCTGAGATTCTTAGAAAAGTCCAGAAAGTCACTTTTCTACTTGAGTCTTTCAAGATGGAAGCTCGAAACGTTGTAGGCCTGATGATTCTCTTTTGGTTCACTGAGTAAATAGAGGTTGGGAGTTTCTGGTGATGAATTCGGACTGGTTGACTCCTTGAAACAGCTGGTTTCTGACTTTCCTCTAGTTGAAGTTGCAGTTGAACCCCTGTAGTGAAGATCTGGCTTGGTTCTTCAAACCTGGAAATAAATTTTAAAATAATAATAGAAATGGGTGGGAAAAGAAAAATAGATTAAAAAAATATATAAATTATTAGAAAAAAGGGGGATCGGAAAGGTGGTGGGGATGGAAGAGAGAGTTCATGATCTGAAGCTGTTGAACGCAAAGTTAAGTCCGGAAGGCTGTAAAGTGCCTAATTGGAAGATGAGATGCTGTTCCTCCAGGTTGCGTTGAGCTTCACTGGATCATTGCAGCAGGCCAAGGATGGACATGTCGGCATGAGAGCAGGGTGGAGTGTTGAAATGGCAAGCGACAGGAAGGTCTGGGTCATGCTTGCGGACAGACTGAAGGTGTTAGGGTTAGGGTTAGGGTTAGGGTTAGCATTGGGAGCAGCAAATGCAGTAGACTAAATTGAGGGAAGTGCAAGTGAAGTGCTGCTTCACTTGAAAGGAGTGTTTGGGCCCTTGGACAGTGAAGGTGGGGGGGGGGGGAAGTAAAGGGGCAGGTGTTGCACCTTCTGCGGTTGCATGGGAAGGTGCTGTGGGAAGGGGCTGAGGTGTAGGGGGCGATGGAGGAGTGGACCAGGGTGTCCCGGAGGGAATGATCCCTGCGGAATGCCGCTGGGGGGGTGAAGGGAAGATGTGTTTGGTGGTGGCATCATGCTGGAATTGGCGGAAATGGCCAAAAGAGGATGATCCTTTGAACGCGGAGGCTGGTGGGGTGATAAGTAAGGACAAGGGGGACCCTATCATGGTTCTGGGAGGGAGAGGAAGGTGTGAGGGTGGATGCATGGGAGATGGGCCGGACACGGTTGAGGGCCCTGTCAACCACCGTGGGTGGAAAACCTCAGTTAAGGAAGAAGGAAGACATGTCAGAGGAACTGTTTTGGAAAGTGACATCATTAGAACAGATGCGATGGAAGCAAAGGAACTGAGAGAATGGGATGGAGTTCTTACAGGAAGCGAGGTGTGAGGAGCTGTAGTCAAGGTAGCTGTGGGAGTTGGTAGGCTTGTAATGAATATTGGTGGACAGTCTATCACCAGAAATTGAGACAGAGAGGTCAAAGAAGGGAAGGGAAGTGTCAGAGATGAACCATGTGAAAATGATGGAGGGGTGGAAATTGGAAGCAAAATTAACAAATTTTTCCAGGTCCAGACGAGAGCATGAAGCAGCATCAAAGCAGTCATCGATGTACCGGAGAAAGAGTTGTGGGAGGGGGCTGGAGTAGGACTGGAACAAGGAATGTTCCACATACCCCATAAAGAGACAGGCATAGCTGGGGCCCATGCGAGTACCCATAGCCAAACCTTTTATTTGGTGGAAGTGAGAGGAGTTTAAGGAGAAATTGTTCAGTGAGAGAACAAGTTCAGCCAGACGGAGGAGAGTAGTGGTGGATGGGGATTGTTCAGGCCTCTGTTCGAGGAAGAGGCGGAGAGCCCTCAGACCATCCCAGTGGGGGGTGGAGATGTAGAGGGATTGGACGTCCATGGTGGAGAGGAGGCTGTTGGGCCAGGGAACTGGAAATTGTTGATATGATGTAGGGTGTCAGAGGAGTCACGGATGTAGGTGGGAAGGGACTGGACAAGGGGAGAGAGAATGGAGTCAAGATAGCAAGAAATGAGTTCCATGGGGCAGGAACAGGCTGACACAGTCTGCCGGGACAGTCCTGTTCGTGGATTTTGGGTAGGAGGTAGAAGTGGGCCGTCTGAGGTTGGGAGACTATGAGGGTGGAAGCTGTGGAAGGAAGAACTCCAGAGGAGATGAGGTCAGTAACAGTCCTGGAAACAATGGCTTGATGTTCAGTGGTGGGGTCATGGTCCAGGAGAAGGTAGGAGGAAGTGTCTGCGAGTTGACGCTCAGCCTCTGCGAGATAGAAGTCAGTGCGCCAGACAACAACAGCACCACCCTTGTCAGCAGGTTTGATGACAATGTCAGGGTTGGACCTAAGAGAACGGAGTGCAGGAAGTTCAGAGAGAGACAGGTTAGAGTGGGTGAGAGGAGCAGAGAAATTGAGACAACTGATGGTTACGCCGACAGTTCTCAATGAAAAGATTAAGAGAAGGTAAGAATCCAGAGGGAGGGGTCCAGGTGGAGGGAGAATATTGGAGGCGGGTAAAAGGATCCATTGAACGGGGAGAGGACACCTGCCCAAAGAAGTGAGCACAGAGACGAAGGCGGTGGAAGAAGAGTTCAGCATCGTGCCGAGCCCGAAATTCATTGAGATGAGGGTGTAAGGGTATGAAATTGAGTCCTTTGTTGAGAACTGAATGTTCAGCATCAGAGAGGGGAAGGTCAGGGGGTATAGTGAATACACGGCTGGGGCTGGGATTGGAAGATGGGGTGGGGACAGAGGGACGGGCAGGGGTGGAGGGTCCTGGATGGGCGTTGGTGTCGATGAGTTATTGGAGCTTGCGTTCCTTTGCACCTGAAAGAAAGAGACAAAGTTTCTTGTTGAGGCATCGGATGAGACGAAGAATAAAATGAAACTGGGGGCAAGGGCAGCTTAAAAATAGGTTGTGTCAGTGCTGCTGGAGGGAGAGGTCGAGTGTGTTCATATGGCGGCGCATGGCACTGAGTGTGGATCTCAGGATGTGACGAGAACAGCAGTCCGAGGAGCGTTGTATGTCCCGGAGATACCTGTAATCTTGGGTGGGTTTGAAACATGAGGGATGGAACTTCAGTTGAAATCCACATGGGGTAAGTCGGAGAGGGAGACAGTAACTGAGGAAGGAAATATGGCTGTGAAAGCGAGTTTTAGTAAACACCTTGTCAAACACCAGGAGAGAAATGGAAAGCAATGAAGGTGAGCAAGGCAAAAGAGAGAGGCGGAAATCCTGTTGGAGAGAAGAACAATACGTCTTCAAGGTAGGCATTCCTTGAAGAGAAGTGGCAGTCAATTAAACATAAGATAAAAGCAAAAATCAGAAACCAGCAATCTAGCAGCCTAGCTCACTTCATCCACTGTGAACTTTTTATAATGATGAGCCTTTCTGTAAAAGGCATCCGTCACCTCTTTTATACATTTATGTGTGAAGAACTGAGTGATTCCGCATAGGTCCCCTGTGGATCCCTGGAATGAGCTGCGTGCAAAACATTGAGTGCGGTGGTGACCTTCAGGGGCACTGGCAGGGGATGGCCTCCCAGTCCATGCAGCAGCAGATCCTCCCACAGAATTTGGTGGATATGAGCCATCACATCTTTTGACAATCACAGACGTGCGCGGCACTGTCTCTCGTTCATCTCCAAGCAGGAGAAGCGTCTTCTAAACACTCTTGGTTGCACCAGTTGCCTCAGTGGGATGGATCTGACCTCCTCAGCCTCTGGGTCTTCCTGGGGTCCCCTTGTCCATGCACCTCAGGCTGGGAGCCTTCTCTAAACTGTGTTAGCCAGTGCTGGGCCCTTCTGCTCCTCAATCTGAGCACTGCCATCAGGAAGGCAGCATTGACCGCAGCCTCCATTCTGTAATCCTCCTTCTTCCTGTGGGCAGCTAGATCAAAGACATGAATGTAGCTTACCCAACAATTACAGATCTCCCACTCTAAGCCAAGAAGCCACTATCATGCCCTTGGGCTGCACTTGCACTACCTGCCTTTCCCTATTCCACCCTTGTAGCTGAGGCGCTCGCTCACTGATCATAGGTGTCTAAGGAGCCACCCCAACAACTTGACATCTCAATCCCATATAGGATGGAAGAGGGTTGAGCACAGCCATGTAATTTTGAGCCTCACTAAAGGCATTGATGCACTTCCTAATTTGGATTTGAGATTACCCCTGGCTTGCACATTTGGGATGATTGGATGCCTTGTGCCCTGTGACCCATGTCAAATGGACAATGCACTTTTCAGGGTTTGCTAGAGCTCATAGCATATATCCAGCAGCTGTGCCCCCTTAATGGCTGGCTGCCTCTTCCCTTCTCACATTCCTCTGATGGTGAAATTCTCAAGGAGACTACCTCTAATGTGACCCCAATGCCTAGTGTAGTCTCACGTAAAAGTGCAAATTGAGTTACTGGTTCCAACTTTAACTTTTCAATTAAGTCTTCATGAGTTCTCTCAGCTGAGCCTTCATCTCCATGTTGAAATTCTAACAAGTATGAGGTTGTTTGCAGAAAGGGTTCCAGAGTCCAGCCGTGGTCCTCCCACAATGCAACGGACCCCTCATGTGGCGATTTTTTTCTAGTTTCATTTTTAAACTGCTTCATTGATTTGGGGTCTCAAGATAGTGGTGCTGCACTTCTACTTCCAGACCAGCTTTGACCCTCCCCCGTCACCGTTCACATCCCTCTAATCATCCTGGAACCCCACGATGTGCAGGTAGATCTCCCTCCAGTCACTCTCCAGCCTCCCCCAGTCACCCTCGAGCCCATAGTGATTAAAGCAAAATACTGCAGATGCTGGGAATCTGAAACAAAAACTGAAAATGCTGGAAAAACTCAGCAGGTCTGGCAGCATCTGCGGAGAGAGAAACAGAGTTGACGTTTGAAGTCCATATGACCTTTCCTCAGATTCCCTCCTGGCGTTTGACAAGGTGTTTACCAAAACTCACTTTCACAGTCATATTTCTTTCCTCAGTAACTGTCTCCATCTCCAACTTACCCCACGTGGATTCCAACTGAAGTTCCATCCCTCACGTTTCGTATCTACCCAAGATCACAGGTGTCTCCGGGACATACAACGTTCCTCGGACTGCTGTTCTCGCTGAATCCACACTCAGTGCCATCACCGCCATATTAACACACTCGACCTCTCTCTCCAGCAGCACCGACTCACCCTATACCAAAGCTGTCCTTGTCCCCAGTTTCATTTATTCTTCGGCCTATAGTGATTGTTGTGAACATTCCTGCCCTTCCCCATGAACCCATCTCTGTGGATGGCCCTATGCCCCATGTGGATCTCACCCTCCCCCTCTTGAGGCTGTCTGTATAGTCACATACAGAGGCCCCCCCCTCCCACACCCACGAGAGCTGCCAGTACTCCCCCGCCCATATTATAAAGTTTTCCCCATTTACAGGCTGCAGATGTCCATCATTACCCCATCTACAGCCCAGTACCGAGCCAGCCATCCCCACGACCATCAAGTGTGAGACAATGACCATGCCCTGCACAACATGTTGTGCATGTACCCCATTGAGCAGACAGGCTTTGACACTCCCTGAACTTGGACAATGACATGCGTGCCATGCATAGCCCAGTAGCATGGCCTGCAAAGCCCTGGGACTCTGTTTAATCTCTCACACTGACAATGTGGTCCACAAAGCCCCAGGACTGCCAGGATCTGTCACGCCAACCATTTGACCTCAGTCCCAGGACTATGACTGTCTGACACTCATCCCTCCATTTCCTTCAGGACTCACCCGCCTCCCTCAGTCATGAGTCTCTGTGTACTCCTTCACTCTTGTGCAACCCTACCACCCCCACTACCAGCCATGAGCTTGGGTGCACCTCTTACCAGCTGTGCAACACTATTCCCACTCTTCCCTGAGTCTTGAATCTGTGTGCACCCAGTGTGAACAGTTCTGCCCACGCCCTGCAGGTCCCAGTGTGAGCAGCCCTGCTTGTGTCCCACAGCACCCAGTGTGAGCAGTCCTGCCTGTGCCATGCAGCACCCAGTGTGAACAGTCCTGCCTGTGCCCTGCAGCACCCAGTGTGAACAGTCCTGCCTGTGCCCTGCAGCACCCAGTGTGAACAGTCCTGCCTGTGCCCTGCAGCATTCAGTGTGAACAGTCCTGCCTGTGCCCTGCAGCAGCCAGTGTGAACAGTCCTGCCCATTCCCCGCAGCACCCAGTGTGAACAGCCCTGCCTGTGCCCTGCAGCACCCAGTGTGAACAGCCCTGCCTGTGCCCTGCAGCACCCAGTGTGAACAGTCCTGCCTGTGCCCCGCAGCACCCAATGTGAACAGTCTTGCCTGTGCCCCACAGCACCCAGTGTGAACAGCCCTGCCAGTGCCCCACAGTACCCAGTGTGAACAGCCCTGCCTGTGCCCTGCAGCACCCAGTGTGAACAGCCCTGCCTGTGCCCTGCAGCACCCAGTGTGAACAGTCCTGCCTGTGCCCCGCAGCACCCAGTGTGAACAGTCTTGCCTGTGTTTCACAGCTCCCAGTGTGAGCAGACCTCACTCCTAATTTTCCGTTCCTGCCTGGCATGATTCCTATCACTGGTGGGACCGGAAAATTTTGCCCATAGTATTTAACCTTGTTAAAGTTTAAAGTTACAGAATTTGAATACATAGTTTAATTCTGATACAAAGCGTAATTCTAAGGCACAATTTTTTCAAAATAAAAAACAAAATATCATACAGGCTATTGGACACATAGGGCAGGATTTTCCAGCTCTGACACCGGTGGGCATCGTCATGGGCAGACGGAAAAACTTGAAGAGTCATTAAAAGTCAATGGCTCTCCAAATTTTCCCGTCCCACCCAGGACTATGCCCACCGATGTCGGGCCCGGAAAATCCAGTCCATAGAATGGACTCCCAGAGGAGATAGCTGATTTAGAGCTAACTCCCGTAAAGGGAGCTGGACCGAAATCTTTTGAGAAACAGAATTGAGGGTTTTAAACATTTTAATGGCAATAGTTGATCTTCCTTTCAGGAAAAGGAACTCAGGGGGTGAATTTTCACCGGACCTCTCCTGTTCATCCACTGTAGCTTTTGTAGAAGGACCATGGAAACCTGGAAAAACACCGTTTACACAGTGTATCCATTGCTGAAGTTGTAGACATTATAGGAAATGGGAAGAACTTCAATGTCCCTAATGTAGAGGATTGGCAGGTTGTGGGGGAGAAGAGTCTACAGAATAATGATATATAGACTCTGAATGAAACAGGCTTGATGAGCTGAATGCTCTATTCTCAATTCAACTTAAAAGTCAACACATCCATTGCTTTAGTAGCGCATCAGTGATATAAATTGAAGCTAATATGCTTTAAAACAGTAATGGCTCAAAATTTGCTGTACCTAGTCAATGAACTTGTGAAGTTATCCACTTTGGTAGGAAAAACAGAAATGTGGAGTATTTCTTAAATGGTTAGAGATTGGGAAGTGTTGATGTCCAAAGTCACTGAAAGTGTTGATGTCCAAGTCACTGAAAGCCAACAGACAGATGCAACAAGTAATTAGGAAGGCAAATGGCGCGTTGTCCTTTATTGCAAGAGGATTTGAGTACAGGAAGAAAGAAGTGTTGCTGTAGTTGTACAAAGCCTGGAGTATTGTGTACAGTTTTGGTCTCCTTTCCTAAGAAAGGATAAGCTTTCCATAGAGGGAGAGTAACAAAGGTTCACCAGACTGATCTCTGGGATGGCGGGATTGTCCTATGAGGAGAGATTGAGGAGATAGGATCTGTATTCTCTAGAGATTAAAAGAATGAGAGGTGACCTCATTGAGACATACACAATTCTTAGAGGACTTGATAGGGTTGACGTAGGAAGGATGTTTCCCCTGCATGGGGGCTCTACAACCAGGAGACACAGTCTCAGAATAAGAGGTAGGCCATTTAAGACTGAGATGAGGAGGAGTTTCTTTTACTCAAAGGTGGTGAATCTTCGGAATTCTCTACCCCAGAGGGCAGTGGAGGCTCAGTCATTGAGTATGTTCATTACAGAGATGGATAGATTTCTAGTTATTGAAGGTATCAAGGGATATCAGGACAGTGCAGGAAAATGGCATTGAGGTAGGAGATCAGTCTTGATCCAGTTGAATGGTGGAGCAGGCACGAGGGGCCAAATGGCTGACTCCTGCTCCTATTTCCTGTGTTCCTATATTCCTATGAACGGCATCTGCCATTTATTAGACTTACCCTTGCCTGTTTAATTTCCAAGATATTTTGTGTTGCTACTTGGAAGTGCAGGACAGAAATGACTCAGTGTCCTCCACAGGACATCTTGGATCTGAGTGAACAGGACAAACAATTGTGAATCTCTATGGCCAATCAGATTGAAGGACCATAAAATTAACAGTACAAGGACTGAGGAGGAAGTGTAAATTAGAGTGGATGGATTCAATGTCAAATCATGTACAGAAAGAAAAGAGAGGGAAAGGAAGATTTGATTAAAAGAGGGAAAAAAAGGCAGGGAGGAAAGGAATAATACTTCTTTATTTTTTCTAAATCTGCAACAACAAGTTAACCCTGAAGGAATTTTCAATGCCAAAGAGGTTGGCTGGCAATAATTAGAACTTATTATGTCATCAGAAGAGTGTTTAGATTATATATGACTTGATTTAACTTTGTGTAGCAAGTTTGTTTCGACTGTACACAGGAACTCCACACCATTTAATGCGTTTGAATGGGGAGCCAGTTGGTTAAATACCATTTTCATGCAATGGCACAAATCCATGAAAGCAACTTTTTGATTTCTGCATTTAAATGCACATCTGTCCTTGCCTGAAGTTGCTGTGGCATTTATGCATATAGTGATGCTATTAGTGTCATCGTTACTTTTGCAACATATTTTGGGTTATTGTGATGAAAAGTATGCATTGTAAAGCAATAATCAATAGTCAAAGGGTTAAAAAACATTTTTCTCTTGATACATGTAGGATGTCATATACTTAAACTTATATGATTCAACCATTGGACTTGTCACAGAAAAGTACTTTTCAGCATTTTAAGTGTGTGAAGCAGAGTTCTTTGAAATCATGCATGGCTGGCAGCTTCTTGAGGGCATAATCTATAACCAGTGATATTTCCACTGGTCCTCTTTTTTTGTAATTCTTAATTTAATATGTGTAACTGCTAGTCTCTGTTAAGAGCAGCAGCAATAAATCAACAAAGCAGAAAACCTGGCTGACTCTACCCTTTTAAAATATCCATCTTAAGAAAGATTCTTCAAGCATCAAGCGTCTGACCTTGGTATATTGCTGCCTCCATAAGGACTGACAAAAATCCTTAAAGTAATACGGTGACAGCTTAATTTAAATTCAAGCTACACATGCATACATCTTTTATATTAGCTATAAAAGGCTCTAAATGATATAAATATAAATACATATAAATATCACTTACATAACAAAAGTTCCCAAAAGGCAAACTACTTGTGAATGCTGGAAATCATAAATATAAGCAGAAAATAGTGGAAATACTCAGCTGGCTAGGCAGCATCTATGGAGAGAGAAAAATGAATAAAAATTTCCTATGAATGAAGTTTGCTTTGCATTGTTAAAATGTGCTCTAAAACAGGTATATTAAAACAAATATATTCAAATTTTGTTACTGACGTTATGATGTTTAATATGCTATTTAACTTGATTTAGTGATGAAAATAACAAATCAAAAATAACATTAAAACTGAATTAATACAGTGAAGTTTGTATAACGACAATAGGAGAGCCCTTTTCTGGTTATGAAGAAGGAAGTTTGAAGAGCTCTGGGTGACTTAAGCTATCTTTGATTTATTTAAACTTTATTGAAATATTACATTTTAAAAATAAATTAAGACAAATACATTGACATCGTCTGAATGACGATAGGGATGTATGGAAATAGCAGCCCAATTTGGCGCAGGGGTCTCAGGACAGATGTTAATCCCCGCATTAGGACCCAATGCTAATTTCAGCTGGACATCTGAAAGCAGTCCAACTCAATTTCAGGTCAGATATTTTTCAGGCATCTTTGGGGTGCAGGACATTGGACTCTGACATTGAGGGTGGAATCTTATTGAGGCGGCGGGGCGTCTTGCCTGTCAGCTGGAAAGCCGAAGAGAGAGCTCTTTTTGGGAAGGCCCGCTGAACCACACACTAATCAGGCAGTGGTGAGGACAGCGGCGGGCCTTCCAATGGAATCAAGACCCAGGGTGCAGAAGTCTTGCCTACCAAGAGCTGTCAGCCAATCAGAAGCTGGCAACTCATGTGCTCAACAGCACCACTGGGGAGGCAGCGGTTGCTGTTGGAATTACAGGCACTGGAGTTCCAGGATCATGGAGAGACCCAGGCCAGGAAAGTAATGTGGATGTGGGTGGGGAGGGAGTTGGTTTCGTGAGGTAGGGGTTGTGGGGAGAGGGGTGCAGGGCACTGTCAGAAAGGGCAGGGCAGCTCCGCTTCCCGATGTCCAGTTCTTCGATCAGGCACTCAATGAGACAGCCACCCCCGCCACACCGGAGGTGACAAACTGGCCACATGGCAACAGGTCCACCTACACCTGGGTTAATACCAGTGTTAGTGGGATAAAGTCCTTAAGTGGACATTAATTGGCCACTTAAGGGCTTCAATTGGCAGTGGGAAGGTCAACCATAGGCCTTCTCACCCAGAACTAAATTTTTGGGGAAGATGGGGAGGCAACGGGGTTTCACCATCTCATCCAATTACATACCCTTTCTGCCTCAAAGTTGCCACCAGGGAGAGCACAAGATGCTGGCCTGAGTCTTGTTATGCCTGTTTTACATCCACAAAATGACTGCAATTAGGACCAACTTCTAGCCCAATCTAGTTTGTAGTATGTTGAGGAATGACTATGGGTCAGGGCAATAAGAGAACTGCTTGCTTTTCTCTGAATAGTGTTATAAAATTTTTTACACCCATCTGAACAGGCATATAGAACCTTGGCTTAATGTCTTAGTTAGAGTGCAGCACTCCATCACCACTGCACTGAAGCATCAGGCCAGATTATTTTCTTTAATGTAGAGAGCATCTCAAGGTGGAAGAATAGAAAAGAAATTGCAAGAGTTAGGAAAGGTGGCAAAAAGCTTGCAGAGAGAGAAGTGGTGAGGTGGATGGGTTTAGGGAGGGAGTTCCAGAGAAGGGTTGAGGTGACAGAAGAATTTGCCGCCAGTGGTAGAGTGAATGGAGGCCAAGTTGCAAAAAAAGGCCAGAGGGCCAAAGGATATGAATGGGGATATAAGGCCGGTCGATGACAGGCTATGCAAAGATTTGAAGAATTGGATGATTCAGTGTTCTGTGTACAGGGAGACAGAGCTGGACAGTGAGGATGGGGTGATGATGAACACGACTTAGTGCATCATAAGAAATGGATGACTGGGTGTTTGACAAGTTGGAGACTTTGGAGGGTGCAGGGCAGGAGACCTGAACATTTAATTTGAGTGCTTGTGAGACTGAAGTAGGGGTGGAGGTGATCAGTGCTGTGAAGATGGAAGTAAGCTGGTGATGAATTAGATGTGTGTTTTAAGCTCAGTTTTGGGTTGAACAAGATGCCATAGCTTTGAACAATCTGGTTGAGTCTGAATGAGAGGCTGGGAGAGGTAGTTTGCCAGTGACAAAGGAGTGGATTTTATAACAGAGGCCAAAAACAATGGCTTCAATCATACATAGAAGCATTATGGCACAGAGGGAGGCCACTTGGCACGTTGAATCCATGCTGGCTCTCTGCTGAGCAATCCAATCAGTCCCATTCCCTCTCTATCCCCGTAGCAATGCAAGTTTATTTCCCTCAAGTCCTTTTGAAATCATTGAATGTTTCCGCTTCAACCACTGCAAGAGTTCTAGGTCAGTACCACTCACTGTGTAAAATAAATTCTTCCTCCCATCCCATTGTACCTTATTCCCAAAACCTTAAATCTCTGTCCCCTAGTCCTTGTATCATCAGCTTATGTGAACAGCTTTGCTTTATCCACCTTATCTAAAACTATCATTCTTGTGCATCTCTATCAGACCTCCCTTCAAACTTCTGTGCTCCAAGGAGACAAGTTCAGCTTCTCCAACCTAATCATGTAGCTAAATTCCCTCATCTCTGGAATAATTCTGGTGAATCTCCACTGCAGCCTCCCAAGGACCTTCACATCCCTCTCAGAGTGTGGTGACCAGAACTGGACCAAATACTCTATTTGCGCCATGATCAGAAATTCAACATAAATTCACTGCTTTTGTACACAATTCCTCTATTTATTTATTTATTCATTCATGGAATGTCACTGGCTAGGCCAGAATTTATTGTCCATCCCTAGTTGCCCTTGAGAAGATGGTGGTGAGCTTCCTTCTTGAACCTTTGCAGTCCATGTGGTGTAGGTACACCCACAGGAGAGACTTCTGGGATTTTGATCCAGAGACAGTGAAGGAACAGTGATATAGTTCCAAGTCAGGATGGTGTGTGGCTTGGAGGGGTACTTACAGATGGTGATGTTCCCATGCATCTGCTGCACTTGTCCTTCTAGATGGTAGCAGTCGTGGGCTTGGAAGGTGCTGTCTAAGGAGCCTTGGTGAGTTCCTGCAGTGCATCTTGTAGATGGTACACACTGCTGCTACTGTGCATTCACGGTGGAGGGAGTGGATGTTGAAGGTGGTGGATGGGGTGCCAAACAAGCAGCTGCTTTGACCTGGATGGTGTCGAGCTTCTTGAGTGCTGTTGGAGCTGTACTCATCCAGGCAAGTGGAGAGTATTAAATCACACTCCTGACTTGTGCCTTGTAGATGGTGGACAGACCTTGGGAAGTCAGAAGGTGAGTTACTCTGCACAGAATTCCCAGCCTCTAACCTTTTCTTGTAGCCACGGTATTTATATGGATGGTACAATTCAGTTTCTGATCAATGGTAACCTCCAGGGTGTTGATAGTGGGGGAATCAGTGACCGTAATGTCATTGAGTGTCAAGGGAGATGGTTAGATTCTCTCTTGTTGGAGATGGTCATTGCCTTGCACTTGTGTGACGTGAATGTTATTTACTACTTATCAGCCTAAGCCCGAATTTTGTCCAGGTCTTACTGCATATGGACACAGACTGCTTCAGTATCTGAGGAGTCACGAATGGTGCTGAACATTGAGCAACCATCAGCGAACATCCCCACTTCTGACTGTGTGATAGAGGAAGGGCAATAATGAAACACTGAAGATGGTTGGGTGTAGGACACTATCCTGAGGAACTCTTGCAGTGATGTCCTATGACTGAGATGATTGACCTCCAACAACCACAACTATTTCCCTTTGTGCTAGGCATGCCTCCAACCAGTGGAGCTTTCCCCCAATTCCCATTGACTCCAGTTTTGCTAGGGCTCCTTGATGCCACACTCGGTCAAATGCTGGGTTGATATCAAGGGCAGTCACTCTTACCTCACCTTTTGAGTTTAGCTCTTTTGTCCATGTTTGGACCAAGGCCGTAATGAGGTCAGGAGCTGAGTGGCTCTGGTGGAACACAAACTGAACATCAGTGAGAGGTTATTGCTGTGTAAGCGTTCCTTGATAGCACTGTCAATGACACTTTCTATCACTTGCAGATGATCAAGAGTAGACTGATGGGGCCATAATTGGCCAGGTTGGATTTGTGGACAGGGTATACCTGGGCAGTTTTCCACATGGCTAGGCAGATGCCAGTGTTGTAGCTGTACTGAACAGCTTGGCTAGGGGTACGGCAAATTCTGGAGCACAAGTCTTCAGTACTATTGCTGGAATATTATCAGGGCCCATAGGCTTTGCGTTATCCAGTGCCTTCTGCTATATCTTGATATTGCATGGAATGAATCGAATTGGCTGAAAATTGGCATCTGTGATGCTGGAACCTCAGGAGGAGGCCAAGATGTATCATCCACTTTTGGCTGAAGAAGGCTGCAAATGCTTCAGCCTTATTTTTTGCATTGATGTGCTGGGCTCCCCCATCATTGAGGATGGGGATATTTTTGGAGCCACCTCCTCCAGTGAGTTGTTTAATTGTACACCACCATTCACGATTGGTTGTGGAATTGCTTAGCTCTGTCTATTGCAAGCTGCTTCCCCTGTTTGGGATGCAAGTAGTTCTGTGTTGTTGCTTCATCTGGTTAACACCTCATTTTTAGGAAAAACTCAGCAGGTCTAACAGCATCTGTGGAGAGAAAGACAGAGTTAACGTTTCGAGTCTGTATGACTCTTCTTCAGAGCTAAAGAGAAGTAAAAGTGTGATGAAATTTATATTGTTTAAGGGGGGTCGAGCAGGTGAAGCTGGATAGAAGGGCAACGATAGGTGGGGGAAAAAGAGAGATTGGCAAAGATGTCATGAACAAAAGAACAAAGGGGTGTTAATGGTAGTGGAACTGGCTAAAGGAGGTACTGATGGCCAGAAAGCAGAATGTGTTAATAGCAGGAAAAGGGTAAGCACTCTGGAAAGAACAACATGAACAAGTGACAGATGCCCCTAGTGGGGGTGGGGTGGGGGGAGGGGATGGTAGTGGGAAAAAAGATAGAAAATAGGATAAAAGGTGGGGATAAAACAATGAATAATAAAAAAATGAATACAAATGAAAATAAATAAAAATAAGTGGATAAAAAATAAAAATAGAAATTAAAATGAGCATTGAAAAAAGGGGATAAAAAGGGGTGAGGATGGAGGAGAGAATTCATGGCCTAAAGTTGTTGAACTCAATGGGCAGAATTTTCAATTTGACGTGCTGGGGGTGGGCCCTGCACTACACGCGGTGACGTCAGGTGAGGGTCCTGACATCACCATGCGCCATTGCGATATTTTGCTGGGCGGGTGCATGATGAAGTTCGACGCGCCCCCGCCATTAATTGACGGGCTAGTTAAGGCCCTTAATTCATAAATCAACGGCGATTTTTAGGCGCCCGTGCGATCTTCGGATCAGCACACGAGCACAACGGGCAGGCGGGTAAGAGACTTTTCTATGAACCCTATCCACAGGCAGGATAAGAGGGCTCAGAGGGGTCTTGAGTCTGCTTTGTGGAGTATTTATTGGAGAAAGTATTTTAAACTTGCCTGTGTGATCTGTAGCAGTTCAGAATGAATTCCAGCAGCTTTCTGTGTACTTTTAACCTTCAGGTCAGCACTCTGCAGTCAAGAATCTTTATCGGGCCTGCAGCTTTCCGGAGGCCTCCCCTTAGCCTGGGTGTGGGTTCTGACATGTCCACTGGAGGCAGCTCCTCCTCTGAGGAAGGGAGGGCTAGAAGAAAGAGGAGGCTAGGAGTGCACATTCAGCCTCCAGGGAAGCCACCTTTGGGAGTACAGGCACAGGCACAAAGGGCGTTGGGCCAACAGGTAGTCCAAGGTGGAAGAGGCTGCAGAAGACGCCACTATCCTGTTGCCAGGGTATACAGGTGGCGAAGCAGCTACCTCAATATGTCTGAGGTGCAGTGCCAAAGGAGGCTCCAAATGTCAAGGGAGACAGTCAACTACATCTGTCAATCTACAATGGTGATTGGTCCTGAGATCTCCCCTAACTGTGTGGGTGGACACCCCATGCCAGTGGCTCTGAAGGTCACAGTTGCCCTCCACTTCTATGCCTCTGGCTCCTTCCTGGGCTCGGTGGGTGATCTTTGCGGTGTCTCCCAATCAGCTGTGCACACTTGGGAAGCTTGAAGCCCACACCATCTCCCACACTGGCAATGACCAGCTGTGGCCGCTGGCGTTGTGAGGGCTTGCAGGTCCGAGCATAACCCCAGGAGAACCTGATTGGTCTCCTAGAAGCGCCTCTCCATGAGAGTCGCCACTGTCTCCATGGAGGAAGCATGACGCTCTGCCATGAGGCTCATTGTATCAGTGATGCTCCGTGTGGACTCCTCTACCATGGATACCAGGTGAAGCACAGTCTCATGCAACACTCCCAGATGCTCCCGCACAACTGGCTGCATTTCCTGCAGCTGCTGCATTGTGGACGACTCCAGAGGCACATCATCAGGCACCGACTGAGCATGTGCCTGGTCCCTTACAGTCCTCCGACTGCTGGCGCCTTGGGCACTCTCTCTCTCTGCCAGCTCTGCCAGCGATTGTGAAGTGCCCTCTCCACTGTGCCCAGGGACAGTAGCCGATGTTCCAATGCCCAACGAGGTGCTAATGTCTGCGCTGGTGCCTGCCTCACGGAAATGGTGTGATGCTGGTGATACTTGAGGGCCTCAGATGTGAGAGGGGGCATCTGCAGCTTCTTTTGCCGGCCATGCTGTGAAGATGCCGAAATGAACAACAAGGACAGTGGATCAGTTAGCGTGCACACAGTGACACACTTCATCCCTTTCCCCCGGCTCATTATGTGTTCAATCTTCCAGAACCTATGGAGACGAATATTGGTGGGATGGCAAATGGTGAGGAGGATAGCCTTACAGTACAGGCGGTTATAGATGGGCTGGTCAGATGGGCTGATGAATGCCAAATGGAATGTAATGTGGATAAGTGTGAGGTGATGCGCATGCGCAGGACAAACAAGGCATGGGAATACACGATGAATGATAGGACCGTGGGAAGTAATGAGGATCAGAGGGACCATAGTATGCATGTCGACTGGTCCGTTAAGGTAGCGGGACAGGTACATAAGGTGTTTAAGAAGGCAAATGCCATACTTGCCTTTATTAGCTGAGGCATAGAATATAGGAGCAGGGAGGTAACGTTCCAAGTTCAGAAAACGCTGCTTAGGCCACAGCTACAGTTCTGTGTGCAGTTCTGAAATGCGCCTTATGGGAGGGATGTGATTGGAATGGAGAAAGTGCAGAGGATGTTTACCAGGATGCTGACTGGCCTGGAGAGTTTGACTTATGAGGAGAGATTGCATAGACTGGGGTTGTTTACCCTGGAGAAGAGGAGATTGAGGGGGGGGCATGATTGAGGTGTATAAACTTATGAGGGGCATAGATAGGGTAGACAGAAAGGAACTTTTCTCCTTGGCAGAGGGATCAGTAACCAGGCAGCATAGGTTTAAGGTAAGGGGCATGAGGTTTACAGGGGATGTGATGAGCAACTTTTGCACACAAAGGGTGTTGGGAATGTGGAACACACTGCCTGAAAGGGTGGTAGATGCAGAAACCCTCCTAAAATGTAAGAAGTATTTGGATGTGCACTTGCGATGCCATGGCATACAATGCCATCGGCATAGTGCTGGGAAATGGGATTAGAGGACTTAGGAATGTGTTTGACGTGTGCATCCTCGAAGGGCTGAAGGACCTTTTTCTATGGGCAGGATTTTCCCGTCGGTGAGCAGGGGGTGGGGCCCGCTCACCACTTGTAAAATGACGCGTGGTGATGTTGGGCGGAACTCCTGATGTCACCGCGCCCCATTTAAATTTTCAGGTAGGTGAGGGCTCAGCAAAATCAGCTGTGCGCTCGCCGACCTGTCAATGGCCAATTGAGGCCATTGACAGAGTCATTAAAGTAATTAATGGACCTCCCCGTCCAACCTTAAGGTTGGCAGGCAGGCCAGGAGCCCTGGCGGGAAGTAGAAAAAACATGAAACCTCATCCACAAGCGGGATGAGGTTTCATGTAGGTTTCAAAAAATTTTATTAAAGTTTATTAAAAAGATATGGACATGTCCCAACTCATGTGACAGTGTCACATGAGGGGACATGTCAGGGAATTTTCTTTTCTCTATTTTTAATAATTTGTACATTAGAGCCGATCTCCCTGAGGCAGCACTTAGCCTCAGGGAGATGAGTGTGCTCTTTCATGCACATGCGCAAAAGAGCACACTCTCAGTTTAGGGACTCCCCCCTGCCTGCACAGGGAGTGTATAGCGCTTCCGTGCGGACGTCACACTGGGTAGGCCTTAATTGGCCCACCCACGTAAAATGGCAGTGCGCCCCCAATCAGGGGCGCTGTTTGGAGGTGCGCCTCTGCATGCCCGCACTTCAACTCCCCACTGAAGGGGGGAAAATCCTGCCCTATGATCCACACCTCTGACTCTATCACTTTATGACTGAGCAATGTTGCAGCGATAACAAATTAAACAATCATCAGTGCTATGGATGTTGGGAGGACATTGCGGATCTCACTGTTGCCCTCAAATACCTGGCCGTTCCACTCCAACCTCACCAGTATCAGTTGACCTGGGTGCATGGCACCTCTCCAGCTCAAGGGCCTCCTGCTTGAAGCAGCTTAACATGAGGAGGTGAGCCTGATCGCCTCCAGTCCTCGCACGCTCCGAGGCATTATGGGCATTCTTCTCCTGAGAAAGAGAGAACACCATTCATTACGGCAATTTGCACATGGACTCTGCACATGCATGCCGCACCCCAACCACAGTGGGCCATATCAGGCCTCCAGTGCCCTCTCTCCCCGCTACTGCTGATCATTCACACAAAGATGGTACACCTGCTCCCAACCCCCCCAACGGCCACCTTGGACACAGGCTGCGTACATCACTTTAGGAACCACACGGTATTTGCTCCCATAGCAAGGAAGCGCAACTACGTGCAGCGTCGGGGGCAGCAGATGGTTCTTTACCACGAGACCTTGAGGCTCCCCTTCCACCATCTCATCACCGTGAATGGGACATGTGCTGGAGTTCTGAGAATGTGCTGAGCTGTATCTCCTGCAGATTGCCCCCAAACTAGTCATGTGCGACTAAGAGCAACACATGGTGTGGGGAGAACTCAGCTCCTCATGAACCACTCAGGCTGATGTAAGCATGGGCACTATCTGCTTGCCCACCCAGCGTAGGAAAAATGCCCAACATGATTCAATGTAGTCACGACAGTAAGACTTAGTGGGGGGGGGCCTCAAAGGCAAAGGCTACCTGCTGGGTTAAATGCCCAATGCCAACATGGTACTCACCTTTCCAGAGTGCAACAAATCATTGAAGCTCTTATGGCACTGGATCCAGGTGTGCCGCACCAGGTTGCGGGAGCTCACAACCTCCGCCACCTCCTGCCAGTTGAGGGCCCTGTCAACCACAGTGGATGGGAAACCTCGGTTAAGGAAGAAGGAAGACATGTCAGAGGCACTGTTTTGGAAAGTGGCATCATCAGAACAGATGCGACAGAGGCAAAGGAACTGAGAGAATGGGATGGAGTCCTTACAGGAAGCGGGGTGTGAGGAGCTGTAGCTGAGGTAGCTGTGGGAGTTGGTGGGCTTGTAATGAATATTGGTGGACAGTTTATTATCAGAAATTGAGACAGAGAGGTCAAGGAAGGGAAGGGAAATGTCAGTGGTGGACCATATGAAGATGATGGAGGGATGGAAATTGGAAGTAAAATTGATAAATTTTTCCAGGTCCAGACAGGAGCATGAAGCAGCACCGAAGCAGTTATCGATGTATCGAAAAAGAGTTGTGGGAGGGGGCCTGAGTAGGACTGGAACAAGGAATGTTCTACATACCCCATAAAGAGGCATAACTGGGGCCCATGAAAGTACCCATAGCCACAGCTTTTATTTGGAAAAAGTGAGACAAGTTTAAGGAGACATTGTTCAGTGAGAGAACAAGTTCAGCCAGACGGAGGAGAGTGGTGGTGGATGGAAATTGTTCGGGCCTCTGTTCAAGGAAGAAGCGGAGAGCCCTCAGACCACCCTGGTGGGGGATGGAGGTATAGAGGGATTGGATGTCCATGGTGAAGAGGAGGTGGTTAGGGCCAGGTAACTGGAAATTGTTGATATGACGTAGGGCATCAGAGGAATCGCAGGTGTAGGTGGGAAGAGGCTGGACAAGGGGAGAGAGAAAAGAGTCAAGGTGGGAAGAAATGAGTTCTGTGAGGCAGGAACAGGCTAACACGATAGTTCTACTGGGACAGTCCTGTTTGTGGAGTTTGGGGAGGAGGTAGGTCCCCTCTACATTGGAGAGACCAAACGCAGACTGGGTGACCGCTTTGCGGAACACCTTCGATTTGTCTGCAAGGATGACCCAGACCTCCCTGTCGCTTGCCATTTCAACACTCCACTCTGCTCTCATGCCCACATGCCCGTCCTTAGCCTGCTGCATTGTTCCAGTGAAGCTCAACTCAAACTGGAGGAGCAGCACCTCATCTTCCGACTAGGCACTTTACAGCCTTCAGGATTTAACATTGAGTTCAACAACTTCAGATCATGAACTATCTCCTCCATCCTCACCCCTTTTATATCCTCTTTTTTCAATATTCATTTTAATTTTAATTTTAATTTTTTATCCACCCATTTTTATTTATTTTCATTTTTAGAAATTATTCATTGTTTTATCCCCACCTTTTATCCTAATTTCTATCTTTTTCCCCACCACCGTCCCCTCCCCCCACCCCACACCCACAAGGGCCAGCTGTCACTTGTTCATGTTGTTCTTTCCAGAGTGCTTATCCTTGTCCTGCTATTATCACATTTGCTTTCTGACCTTAATGTCACCATCAGCACCTCCTTTAGCCAGTATCACTACCATTAACACCCCTTTGTCCTTTTGTTCAAGACATCTTTATCAATGTCTCCTTTGCCTCCACCTATCACTGGCCTTCTACCCAGCTTCACCTCTCCACCCCCTTAAACAGTATATATTTCACCACATTTTTACTTCTATTGAGCTTTGAAGATGAGTCATACGGACTCGAAACGTTAACTCTGTTTCTCTCTCCACAGATGCTGTTAGACCTGCTGAGTTTTTCCAGCATTTTCTGTTTTTGCTTCAGATTTCCAGCATCTGCAGTATTTTGCTTTTACCTCATTTTTAGGTATGCCTGGTGCTGCTCCTGGCGTGCCCTCCTGCACTCTTCATTGAACCAGGTTTGACCTCAGCTTGTTGGTAATGGTAGAGTGGGAGGTATGCCGGACGATGAGGTTACAGATTTTGTTTGCATACAATTCCGCTACCACTGATGGCCCACAGTGCCTCATGGATGCCCAGTTTTGAGCAGCTTGATCTATCCCATTTAGCACGGTGGTAGGGCCACACAACACGATGGATGGGATTTTGCATCTGCGACAGAAATGTTAGTGAGGAATGCGGTCAAGTGATTTTCCCTCTTTTTGGCTCCCTCACCACCTGCCGAAGACCCAGTCTAGCGGCTGGAGCCAGCCAGCTCATTTAGTAGTGGTGCTACTTAGGCACTCTTGGTGATGGACAATGAAGTCCCCACCCAGAGTACATTCTGTGCCCTTGTAACCCTCAGTGCTTCCTCCAAATGGTGTTCAACGTGGAGGAGCACTGATTCATCAGCTGAAGGGGGACAGTAGGTTGTCACGAGCAGGCGAGGTTTCCTTGCCCATGTTTGACCTGATGCCATGAGACTTTATGGTGTTTGGAGTCAATGTTGAGGATTCCCATGGCAACTCCCTCCTGACTATATACCAGCTCTTGTGGGTCTGTCCTGTTGGTGGTCAGGGCATACCCAGGGATGGTGATGATGGTGTCTGGGACATTGTAAGGTACAATTCAGTGAGTATGACTATCTCAAGCTGTTGCTGACTAGTCTATGGGACAGCTGTCCCAATTTTGCCACAAGCCCCACATGTTAGGAAGGAGGACTTTGCAGGGTCGACAGGGCTGAGTTTATTATTGTTGTCTCTGTGCCTAAGTCGATGCCGAGTGGTCTGCCTGCTTTCATTCCTTATAGAGTTCGTAGTGATTGTGATATAACTGAGTGGCTTGCTAGGCCATTTCAGAGGGCGTTCAAGATTGTGAGTCTTTTTTTTGAATCTGGAATCACATGTAGGCCAGACCAGATAAGGATGGTAGATTTCCTTCCTCAAAGGACATTAGTGAACGATTATGAATCCCACAATCCCATAACTACTCTTTCAGTATGTCCTGCCACCTTTAGCAATCTATGCGCATGAACTCCCAGGTCCCTGTGACCTCATACATTCTTTAGGACTGTGCTGTTTAGTCGATATTGCCTCTCCCTATCCCTTCTGTATGTGGTACTTTGTCAGATGCTTTCTTAAAATCCATATAGACAACATCCACTGCATTCCCTTCATGAACCTTCTCTGCTACTTCACAAAAAAAAACAATTTGATTAGTCAAACACGATCTGCCTTTTACAAATCCATGCTGGCTTTCCTTAATTAACTCAGACATCTCCAAGATCCTGTTACTTTTTTCCCATTATTGTTTCGAAAATCTTACTGATTGACCAATAATTGCTAGCAATGTATTGCACCTTCCTTGAACAAGGCTATCCCAGATGCCACTTTCCAATCCTTGGGCAGCTTCCATGTATCAAGGGAAGATTAAATAATTATGGCAAACCCTTCACTATCTTCACCCCGACTTCCTTTAGCAATCTGGGATGTGAGCCTTCCAGACCAGGTGACTTATCCGCTTTACGCATGGGCAGCTTTCCCCGAACATGTTGTTTATCAATTTTCAACCTGTCCATTAGCTCTACCATCTCCGCTGCTATTGATCTTTTGTCAGCATCCTCTTAGTAAACGCCAAAATAAAGTACTACTTAAGTATTCTGGCTTTGCCCTGTGCTTCTAAGCGTACAATCACCTTCTTTGTCCCTAATAGGCTTCACACCCCTCTTGCTACCTGCCTACTATTTACATGCGGTAGAAGTTCTTTGAGTTACTTTTCATGTTAACTGCCATTCTATTCTCATATTCTCTTGTGAGAATAGAATGGTAGTTAACATGAAAAGTAACTCAAAGAACTTCTACCGCATGTAAATAGTAGGCAGGTAGCAAGAGGGGTGTGAAGCCTTATTTTTCTCTTCACTTCCCTTCTTAACTTTTGTTTTTGGCCTGATTCTTGCTTGAAGAATTCACCTGACATACATCATACACCCGCTTTATTTGTTTAATCATATTCTCTATCTCCTTCGTCATCCAAGGAGCCCTGGTTTTGTTTCCCCTACATTTCCCCCTTGTTGGAATGTACCTAGCTCATACCTGAACAATTACTTCTTTAAAGATCACCCATTGGGTGGAATTTAATGCCCTCTACTGAGGTGAGTTTGGAGGTGGAGAGGGCATTTAATCAGGTGGGAGGATGCCGGATGGGGACCCCTGCTGCTTTCCCGCCTCCGACCTGATTAAGTCTGAAGCAGGAAGGCTCATGGACAGCTTTCCTGCCCCACTGCCTTTGAAGCCTTTGAGTGGGAAATTAATGCTAGTATTCAAGCAGCAGCAGACCGGGAAGTCACACTGCAGTGTTTGGTTGTTAGCACCCTCTCTCCCATGACAGCCATCCTGCGATCCCCATCCTGCCATCACTCACTGTGGCCTGAGACCCTCACTGATCCTGGGCCACAACTGGGTGCATTGCTGGCAACTACCACCATTCCCTGGTGGCACTGTTTGTTATGATGAGCTGGTGGCCTCTGATTGGCTGGGAGCTTTTAGGTGGCAAGTCCTTGATCCCAGGGAATACCTGCCACAAGTCACTTAAATGCTTTACTGGCACTCACTATGTGGGCCTTCCCAAACTGAGGCAACATCGGGCTCTTGCTGGCTCTCCACCAGGCAGATGAGACACCTAGATTAAATTTCTTCCACTGTTCCATTACTTTTTTACTTGTCAACCTTTTGTTCTAATTTACCCTGGCTAGAACCCCTATCATCCTGTTGAAGTAAGCTCACTTCCAATTTAGAAGTTCTAGTTTAGATTATTGCTGGTCTACTCCATTATTAATCTAAACCTTATGACATAATAATCACTCTTACCCAAGTCTTCTCCCATGGACACTTGATCCAAGTCATTCCCCAGCATCTGTCCTTCTAGCGTTCACTTGGAGGAAACTTTAACTCTTTTTGACTAATGTTAGGCAGCATTTTGACAGCATAGAGGTATTTGTTGGGTCAAAAGAAATGGTGGAGAATTAGAGCTGGACCTTCTATTGTCTGTCGATGAGGCCACCAAGTGGTAGAATGTAGATGAAAAATTTTGTATTTTATGCCTTGGAAATATGCTGAGATGATACACCAGCTTCTTTTGTGTAACAATAGTTTTATTTAATGCTTTAAAATGTCTGCTGTCAAGCTTACAGCAGCTTGTGTACAGTTTAGTTTTTTTTTCAGTCACCACACTCAGGCTTAACTAATCACACGGTGAACAGAGAACAGATACCAGACATATATAATCAAACATTGAACAATTGAAGAATTGAACACAGCATATTTTTTCTCTTTTAAAACTAGAAGATCTTATTTTGAATTAAACCATCCTAAACAACAAACATGTACATCAAATCATTTCTTAGAGTTCCACTTGTCTGTTTTCTCTAAGTACAGAAATAGTCTTTGAGATATGAGGGGCTCTGCTGATGGTGCTGAGATCTATAAATTTGAGGTTGTTGTTCTGTGTGATCAGCTCTGAGGCAGAATTGATGTGTTGACACATGTGTTGACAGTACCCCTTAACCTCCCCACATCTGATAAATAAGGATGGATATTCACATATATAGTCTTCGCCATCGGTTAAATTGATGTGTACTCCAATGGGGTCCGCAAGTTTGAAGCCAAGCTTATCAAGAAGGTCTATCTACATCCGGACTGTCTATCTCTGATATGAGCAAGTAGGTCTTGAACCCTGAAATCCATTGACCCACAGCACAGGTGGACCTCTGGCAAAGAAAGGAAAGGCACTGGAACTGGTAACTTTAAACTGTTCATCATCTGCCTGGTGTTGTGTTTTATGCCTTGGAGATTTGCCAAGGTGACACACCAGTTTCTATGAGTGTAACAGGAGTTTTATTCAATGCTTTAAAATGTCTGCTCTCATGCTTACAGCAGCTTGCCTGCAGTTCAGTTTCTTTTTCTCAGTTACCACATCCAGGCTTAACCAATCACACACAGTGAAAAGAAAACATATACCAGACACACATAAACAAACACCGAACAATTGAACACTACAAGGAAAAGAAAGAGGTCAAGGATTGGTCCTTTTTTGGGGCTCCAAAAGAGACTATGCAAGGGTGGGAAGAGGAACTGTTCAAGAGGCTCTGTCTCTATTCAGACAAGTGGCTGTGGACTCATGAGTGGACAGTCCCGGGCACTGTATTTCAAAGTACGCCATTCGATGTGAAGTGCTTTGAAATATTTCAGAGATATGTAATAAGTCACTTTAGAAATACAAGTCCTTCTTTTGCACCTTGTGTCAAGTTCAAAAAAAAGGAAGCATTTAATTGGCTTGTTATTTCTTCCCACACTTGCTTCCAGACACGTCAATTGATGGGCATGAGCACTGATGCCACTGATTGTTATTCTCGTTCTACACTACCTCCTTGATGAAAAAGGACATTCTACATCTGCAAAACGCCCCTTTCATATTTTGCACATTATTAGTTCAATGTTCTTATTAAGTACCCCCTTCTGAATTATTTTCTGTTTGGCATTTCAGTGAGGTCAGTATGCTCATTTCCTGCTCGTTAAGAGGCTGAACTGTGATTATTGTGCTGAGCTCTGATTGGCTGGTACAATGTCCTATATGTTGGTGCTAATCAGAAAGTACGTTTGCATGAACGCGTCTTGAAAAAGTACTTGTATTAAGTGTGTTAACACCTGACATGTAAAAATCACTCCCCATAATATAAATTTCTAAAATTACTCTTGGGGTGAAATTATACAATGCGATATTAGGAACATATGGATATATTGTTTCAAATTCTTCAAATTACTAGTTTAACAAAGAGGTTGATCTACTTAAAATAAACAGATTGATATCTTCATTGCCAGTCATGGTTTAGTGGCGGTACACTTGCCCCAGAGTCAGAAGTTAATGCATTCAAGTCCTACTCCAGAGACTTGGGAACAAAATCTGGCATTTCACTGTTTGAGGTGCCACCTTTCAGGTGAGATGTTAAGTTGAGGCCCCATTTGCTCTCTCAGGTGGACTTAAACGATCTCATGCCTCTCTTTCAAAGAGGAGCAGAGAAGCATTCCCTAGTGTGCTAGCCAGCAATTATTATTCAAAGGAACATGTAAAACAGATGTAATGTGTTAATGTAAAACCGATGATCTGGCCCACTTTTTGCAACAAAATTCTTGCTACAAAAATCCTTAAAAAAAATCCTTGTTAATTGAGGCATAATTGTTTTTTTTAATGACATATGCCATACTTATATATAAACAACCTCTCTGGCCTTGAAAAGAAATGTTTTGTTAATACTGTGGAGCGCCAAATTTCTCAATTGTAATAAAAAAAGTCCATATACTTTTAAAATAATACAAAGTAAGCTTTTTTGAGCTTGTTTTTCATATTTCAGCATCTACTTTAATCCCAAATGTTTATTCCAATTTTGATCTCTGTAAAATTATGTAAAATTGGAGGATAATCAGTGCTATACACTTTCTGGTTTGATGTCAATGAGCATTCTTCAATATGATTGGCTGCTTGATGGCATCACTGCAGGAACCAGAGGTCGCCTATTGTTGGCTCCAGAATGAAATTAATTCTGGGAAGGGTGAAATCTACGACATAGAGATTACCTCATCTTTGAGGTCAGTGGTGAGGGTAGTCATGTCACTGCTAACCACAAAATTCAGGTTATCATTTCATTGTGGGATTGTTTGTCGGATCCTGCTGCATGCAAGTTGGATACCGTGTTGCCTACATTACAACAGTGTCTACACTTCAAAAGTACTTAATTGGCTGCAAAATACCTTAGGACATCCTGCAGTTGTGAAAGGCACTATATAAGTAAATGTTTTTCTTTAAAATAGTGAATAATGGAATTTTATATGAAGTTGTTAACACATTTAGCACTAATATCACACAGTATGATTTCACCCATATATTTCAGCCATGGTGATATTACGTGTGAAACTGATTTCCAAAAACTCTTCCAAATTCTTGAAACATAACAGTTTGGATAATGCTTAAGGCAAGTATGTGCTATATGCTTTTAAAATTTTATTTGTGTTTATCTGGAAGACAAATGTCAAACCTATCCACTTTCAGCCTTAAATAAGACAAATCACTTATTTAAATGAAGCAAATAATTTAGTAGACATCTCGTGAACTAAGATCAAGAGATTGCAATATTATCATGGCACTACTGTCCGAAACACCTGAAATTAAGAAGTCAAGAAATCTTTACCCTTTTCTCTTCTTTTTCTGCCAATCTATTACCTTGTCTACTGCGAGTGTTGACCCCTTGCTAGCATATGATTCCATGGGAGCCTGTCAATCTTGATGATTTGCCACTATCAATGCATGTATATAAACACTGAATATTGGCAAGCTATTTACTCATAACAGACATTTTAAAAATTCATTCATGGGATGTGGGTGTCGCTGGCTAGGCCAGCATTTATTGACCAATTCTAATTGTCCTTGAGAAGGTGGTGGTGAGCTGCCTTCTTGAACCACTGCAATCCATATCGTGTAGATGCACCCACAGTGCTGTTAGAGAGGGAGTTCCAGGATTTTGACCCAGCGACAGTGAAGGAACGGTGATACATTTCCAAGTCAGGATGCTGATTGTCTTGGAGTGGAACTTCCAGGTGTTGGTGTTCCCTTCTATCTACTGCCCTTGTCCTGCTAGATGGTAACGATTGTGGGTTTGGAAGGTGCTGCCTAAGGAGCCTTGGTGAGTTCCTGTAGTGCATCTTGTAGATGGCACACACTGCTGCCAATGTGCGTCGATGGTGGAGGCAGTGAATGTTTGTGGATGGAGTGCCAGCCAAGCGGCTGCTTTGTCCTGGATGGTGTCAAGCTTTTTGAGTGCTGTGGGAGCTGCATTCATCCAGGCAAGAGGAGGGTATTCCATCACATTCCTGATGTGTGCCTTGTAGATGGTGGACAGGCTTTGGGGAGTCATGAAGTGGGTCACTCGCTGTAAGATTCGTAGCCTCTGACCTGCTCCTGTAGCAACAGTATTTATATGGCTGGGCCAGTTCAGTTTCTGGTCAATGGTAACCCCCAGGATATTGATAGTGGAGGATTCAGCAATGGTAATGCCATTGAATGTCAAGGGGTGATGGTTAGATCCTCTCCTGTTGGAGATGGTCATTGTCTGGCACTTGTGTGGCGCAAATGTTACTTGCTACTTGTAAACCCGAGCCTGGTCTTGCTGCATTTGGACTGCTTCAGTACCTGAGGAGTCATGAATGGTGCTGAACATTGAGCAATCATCAGCAAACATCCCCACTCATGACCTTGTGGTGGAAGGAAGGTCATTAATGAAGCAGCTGAAGATGGTTGGGCCGAGGACACTACTCTGAGGAACTCCTGCAGTGATGTCCTGGAACTGAGCTGATTGATCTCCAACAACAGCAACCATCTTCCTTTGTGCTAGGTATGACTCCAACCAGCGGAGAGTTTTCTCCCTGATTCCCATTGACTCTAGTTATGCTAGGGCTCCTCGATGCCATAGTCAGTCAAATGTGGCCTTGATGTCAAGGCAGTCACACTCCACTCACCTCGGGAATTCAGCTCTTTTGTCCATGTTTGAACCAACCTGTAATGAGGTCAGGAGCTGAGTGATCCTGATGGAACCCAAACTGAGTGTCAGTGAGCTGGCCATTGCTAAGCAAGTGTCACTTGATAGCACTGTTGATGACCCCTTCTATCACTTTACTGATGATCAAAAGTAGACTGATGGGGTGGCAATTGGCCAGATTGGATTTGTCCTGCTTTTTGTGCACAGGTCATATCTGGGCAATTTTCCACATTGCTGGGTAGATGCCAGTGTTGTAGCTGTACTGGAACAGCTTGGCTAGGGGTATGGCAAGTTCTGGAGCCCAAGTCTTTAGTACTAATGCCGAAATATTGTCAGGGCCCATAGCCTTTGCTCCAGTGCCTTCGGTCATTTCTTGATATCACATGGAGTTAATTATTATTGGACATCGGATGGTAAATGCCAAGCTGCTCAAATCCCATAGGGAAAATTTAAACAGCTGCCACAACTGATTTGCAATTTGTATTTTATTTTGAGGTGCATGCCTTGAATTCAGTAGTAATAAGTCCACAAGCCTTAGAGGTTTTTTACAAAACTAAATTAAACATTTATTAATAAAAGAAAAGATTTTAAGCATAGACATAGGTCTACAAATTAGGACTATAATGACTCCTAAATCCCCTAATAAATTTGGCTCCCCGTTTCACCGCTGTTAAGGCAACAGTAAAAACAAATAAATTTCAACTGACCCAGGCAAAATATTCAACACCCTGGACATTGATATTCAAAGTGAATTTTCTTAGCTTTGGTTCCTTGGCAACTTGATGCATAGAGGTTGGAGGCTTTACACACTTGTATTAGATCTTAGAATGCCTTCTCCTTACACATAAACTTACCCCCTTTATACATTTTTCTCGCTTTTAATGCAAATTCCATTGTTCCAATATGTCTTTGCAACTTTACTTTTCTCATAATATAAATCTTTCATAGTACTCATTTTATCAGTAACTTTTGGGAAAAATAAACATACCATTGGCTTAGCTTCTTATGGCTAAGTGTAACATCTTACCACCTCTTTGAAATTCAAACTAACCTAATTTATCTAAAAATGCAAATGTTCCTCACACCTCACATTCTAAAACTTCAGTCATGTTTATGTATTTAACATTTCAAACCTAGCTTCCCTTTTGATCACTCAAAGCTCCAGGTTAGCTGTCTCCAATTCAATAAAATCCCCCCCATACATACTTCCACACAGAGAAACTAATTCAAACCCCACTATTAACCTACCTTTACAATAAATCACAATAATATTATGAAAATTATTATATTTTCCTGACATAATTGAATTGGCTGAAGTATGGCTTCTGTAAGGCTGGGGACCTCTGGATGAGGCCAAGATGTATCATCCACTTGGCACTTCTGGTTGAAAATTGTTGCAAATGCTTCAGGCTTATCTTTCGCACAGATGTGCTGGACTCCTCCATCATTAAGGATGGGGATGTTTGTGGAGCCTCCTCCTCCAATGAGTTGTTAAATTGTCCACCACCATTCACGACTGGACGTGGCAGGACTGCAGAGCTTAGACTTGATCAGTTGGTTGTGGGATCGCTTAGCTCTGTCTAATGCTTCCTGCTTATGCTGTTTGGCATGCAGGTGAAGCTTCACCAGGTTGACACCTCATTTTTAGGTATGCTAGGTGCTGCTCCTGGCATGCCCCCTGCCCTCTTCATTGAATCAGGGTTGATCTGCTGGCTTGGTGGTAATGGTAGAGTGGGGGATAAGCCAGGCCATGGGGTTACAGACTGTGGTAGGATACAATTCTGCTGCCGATGGCCCACGGAGCCTCATGGATGCCCAGTCTTGAGTTGCTAAATGTGTTTGAAATCTATCCTAATTAGCATGGTGGTAGTGCCACACAACACGATGGAAGGTATTCTTAATGTGAAGACAGGACTTTGTCTCCACAAGAACTATGCAGTAGTCACTCCTACCAATACTGCCATGGACAAATGCATCTGCTACAGATAGATTGGTGAGGATGAGGTCATATATGTTTTTCTCTCACCACCTGCTTTAGGCCCAATCTAGCAGCTATGTCCTTTAGTACTCATCCAGCCTAGTCACTAGTGGTGTTACCAAGTGACTCTTGGTGATGGACATTGAAGTCCCCCAGCCAGAGTACATTTTGCACCCTTGCCACCTTCAGTGCTTCCTCCAAGTGGTGTTCAACATGGAGGAGCACTGATTCATCAGCTGTGAGGGTGGGGTGGGGGTGGTAACCAGCAGGAGGTTTCCTTGCCCATGTTTGCCATGAGACTTAATGGGGTCCGGAGTCTATGGCTGGAATTTTCTGCGCCCATTGGCGGCAGGCGTCATGGCGGATGGGAGGGGCAATATTGCAGGAAGGCCAAGAATCGGCTTGACGCCGTCGTGAAACCAGTTAGCCATCATCCACTCCGACTGTCAATGGTGGGTCGCCTTCCCCACCATCCAATGTTGGGAACCTAATTTCAATGCACTTGCATCTCATCATCTTGCTCCCCCATCGGAATCAACCCCCATGTTGAATTTACCTCCCATTTCGGTGTGGCTTCAGAGTGACGTGTTTCACAACAGCATTTAAAAGATGTGCACCTGACAAGCTGAACTTCAAGGGGAACTCGGGGGTGAGTGCACACTAATGTAGCGGAGCGCTGGCGAGGGTCGCCCGTTCGACTTCAAGGAAGAGGCACTGCGCATTCAGGTGAGGGCACAGGCAAGCCACTTTTTCCCGGTTGGCTGACGGTACGGTGCGGGGGCAAGGGGGGCATTGCGGATGGGGCAGTGGTGGAGGACACGGCAATATGCTCTGATGGTAGTGCTCAAGCACATGTGGAGGGCTGGGAGGGAAGTGGCCATGTATTAGGGAAACCCTGTATAAGGTGAGCATTCTTCTGTAGCTGAGACCATTCAGACGCAGCTACATTGACATGCTTGGAGTCGGGCCTCTAGCTTACCTGCCAACTCAAGCAACGCAGAGGCCTGAAAGTGCCACCAAATGCTTCAGAGCTTTTTACACCTCCTGCACAGACTGTAAACTAATGAACATTTTAGGGGCTGTAGAGCAATTGGATGACTGGACAAGTTGTACAATCCCCTTGTGAAAGCTGGGCATGGAGCAGTCACTGATGGAGGCGCTCACATCCTCCTGGACCAGTCTCCTCCATGGTTCAAGCTAACACAGCAGCTTTGCAGTGTGGGTTAGGAGAATGCCCGTCCCTGAGCTGAGAGCACAGCGTGCAGTCCAGTGGGCAAAGCTGCTTCCAATTGATCAGGTGCAGTGGGGCAGAATTGGGTGGGGTGACTCAGCTGTATGCCTCATGGCCTACAGAGAGCATAGACGAAGGAGAAGAGAGTGACGGAGATGCCTGGCTGGGCAGAGGGAGGAGCAGCATCCTCGAGAAGAACAACTGGGGCTCCTGTGCACACCACAGAAAAGCCACAATGAGCCATCGTGGGTCGGTGCCGAGTTAGACCCAGGATCTACAGACGGCGCTTGTCATTCCTGCAGCTGATTGAGAGCCGATGTTGCCGAAGATGGCGATGTCCAGGGAACTGGTTGGTCACATATGCCCCCTGCTGCAGGATTTGGCACCACAGGGGACTTGGAGGGCATCCATGACCATGAAAGTGACCACGGCACTCAATTTTTACACCAGTGGCTCCTTCCAGGGCTCCACAGATGTCCTGTGTAGGATCTCACAAGCCTCAATACACAAGTGAATCCAGGAGGTCACAGATGCCATATTCACAAAGACACCAGGACTTTGTGCATTTTGTCTGGGACCAGAAAAGCCAGGAAGCAAAAGCACTGGGATTTGTGCAGATCTCAGGTTTCCATGAGGTGCTGAGTGCCATCAACTGTGCTTACGTGGCGCTTAGATCTCCATGGCAGAAAACAGGCCAGTATGTCAACTGCAAGGCCTTCCACTCACTGAATATTCAGCTGGTCTGCAACCACAGCAAATGCATCCTACAGGTCTGTGCACAATTCTCAGGGAGTGTCCATGACTCCTACATTCTCAGCAGGTCTCAGATCTCTGATGTCTTCCAGGGTCCACAGAGGCTGCAGGGATGGCTCCTCGGGGACAAGGGCTACCCACAGAGGATGTGGCTGATGACACCGGTGCAGCGGCCTCAGACTGCAGCAGACAAAAGATACAATGAGGCTCATGCTGCAATTTGGACTTTTGTGGGGCAAACCATTGGGATGTTGAAAATAGGCTTCAGTGCCTGGACCGGTCTGGTGGAGCCCAGCAATACAGTCCACAGAGGGTGTCATGCATCGTCATCACCATCTGCACCCTTTACAACCTGGCGCTGTCTGAGGAGGAGATGGAGGAACTGCACGTTTCCTCTGATGAGGAGGGTGTCGATGAGGAAGAGGGTGAGGAAGTCCTCAAAGGTGAGGATAGTGGAGATGAGGCCATCACGTTGTCCAGATCAGGCAGGTGCGCTCGGGAGGCCTCATAGCTGCTAGATTTGTGGAGGATGATGACATTCAGGGAGGAGACACCATAGATCCTCACATTGCATCTGTGAATGTTTGACTCCTGTCTGGCTGATGGCAGCCTGAATACCCTCTGTGATAAGGCTCTTGTCATGGAGAAGTAGAGAATGTCCCTACATTCCAGGAGGATGATGACGTCATGCAGTGAGGACACTCCATAGATCCTCACAATGCTTATGTGAATGTCTGACCCTTGTCTGGCACCTCACTTGCACTCTGTGAACAGGGTCATGTCATGGAGATGCAGCAGGCAAACCTTAACTTCTCCTGGTCCTAAGGCATCCTTCATGAGCAGAATCTTTCAGGACCTCACTGTCACCGGACACCAAACCTTAACTTCTCCTGGTCCTAAGGCATCCTTCATGAGCAGAATCTTTCAGGACCTCACTGTCACCGGACACAGATGCTGATGAGATGGGAGGCCAGCTGCACCTCAAAGGTGTTGGGAGCACACTGAGAGAATGACCGAACTCTGTGCTGCCGGCTCAGGACATTCTGGCAGCAGTGATAAGCCCCATCGAGGTGCAGGCATGACTGATGTGCCCAGTGACTTTGAAGGCGCACCATCCACGTGCTGGGAAGGTTGTACAATGCACAGGGAAGAGGCCCTGGACAGAGACACCTGCCTTTATCTTGTGCAGGAACCAAGCTTTCACTTCAGACTGACATGAACATTGCACAAGGAGCCATAGTCAGGGTGACATTGTTGAAAGTTTATTCACAGTAGTGAACATTGTGTACAAGTGATTAACACCCGTGCCCAGGCTGTGCAACAACATCTTCTTAACCTTCCTAACCCTGCCGCTATGTCTTTGTGCTCCCCTGACATCCATGGCGGAGGTGAAGGCAGCCTGCTAACTGCTACCCCTGTATGTGATGATCTTGGTAGGTGCCCTCTGAAGGATCGAGACCTGGAGGGCCCCGGCCTGCTTTGGGGGCTGTGTGGTATTGGCACCTCCCTCGGACTGTGGAGCTGGAGCTGCTGGGGTCACAGAAAGAGGGGTTCAGATGGGCTGGCATTCCCGGTGTCACCTGGGCGGATGGGCCCGGGTTGTGCACGTGCTGATCCTCCTCCTTATGGATGCCCGAGGGCCCCTGGCTGATTCTTTGAGGGGAAGGGGAAGCTGGAGTGAGACTGAGCTGCCCTGCACCCCTCTCGCGTTGACACTGTTGGAGGCCAACTAGGGAATCAACAATGGAGTTCAGCCCGCGAAGCAGTGGAGAGCCGATATCCTGGACCAAGGTGTCCATGGCAGCCGCCATCCTACCAGTGTTGGCACCATTGTGCTGGCATGTTGGTGCTATCACCTCAGCCTGAAGACGGATGGACTCCTCTATTATGCCTTGCATTCTGAGGAGTGCAGCAGACATCCCTTCCTGACATTCCTGAGCTTGCGTTTGCAGCTCCAGCAACTGAGGTATGGCCAAGTCCCAGAGGTTCCCCAACTGACTCGGACTCAGCAGATTTCTGGTCTCCAGCAGTCCTCTGAGTGCTGGACACCTTGGGAGTCCCTGCTTCCGCCTGCTGTTGATCAGTGTGATGTGCTGAACAGTTTGTGACCCTGAGGCTACTCTAGAGCTAGGTCCCACTGAGGTGTTTGGCTCTGCACTGGTGGAGGGTGTGGGTGAACGCTGTGTCAGGTCTTCAAGGAGGATGTCATCAGATTTTTCTTCCGAGGTGTCTTTCGGACTTGAGTTGAGGATCAGGGCCGTGGACCCCCTAGGCTGCTTCCCAGATGTGTCTGTGAAAACAGGGAGAGATAATTAGTGCATGGCAGGAGACTGCGGAACAGGGAAAATAACTCACAGCATGGTTGTCTGACAGATATTGCACTGGTGGATCCTCACTTGTTTGGGCAGCGCTGACCTCACCATCTGCACAGTGATGGTCCAGATCTTCGCCGGCCAGCTGGATGAGTCTATTTTCAAAATCTGTTAGGACCTTGAGGTCAGGCATTCCTCCACCAGTCTGCAACCTCTCCCATTTGTTTTGTGCCAGCTTGTCCTGCAAGAATAGAGATGGAGAGGGTGTAAGCAGGACTCCTGCCAGGCCAGATAACAAGGACCCCTGGCCTGTGTGGGTGGTGAGTGGTGCCATGGATGGGATGAGGATTAGATTAAGTCAGATCAGCAAGGTAGATGACGGTGAGTGTGAAACAGTGAACGGTGATGTCCCTTGAACCGGCAGTGAGTGAAGCCCTATGGGTGTGTAATGGATTTGTGAGCGTGTGAGTTGAGAGTGATGAGAAGAGTGACTTACCCTGGCAAAGCGGAGGAGATCATTCATCCTGTTTTGGCACTGGGTGACTGTCCTCTTTTGCAGGGCATTGGCATTGACCATTGCTGCCACCACCTCCCATGCTGGATTAGTCACCTTGCTTGCTGATCTGCACCCAGACTAGGGTCTTCATGGCAGGCCTCCACTGTGTCCAGTAGGTGCTGGAGGGAGGCATCGCTGACTTTGGGGGCAGCATATTTCCTCCCGTTGACAACGATGACTTTCCAGCAGCTTCTGATGCTTTAGAGAGTGTTAGTTCTGTGCAGGGGCACCCAAATCACTGAAGGCCTGAGGTGACGCCAGGCAGGCAAATCAGAGGCTGCCCCACCAGTGACCTGGCGTGTTTCCCAGGAATGCATTTTGGAACAATTATTATGGAACAATACAGAGCAAAAATCCACCATTGCGGGTAAAATGTCCTTTTTCTTGCCTGCTACCGCCCTTAGTGAAAATCTGGGACAATTCAGCCTTATCTGAGGTGTCCCAGGGAATCTCCCTCATGACCGTATACCATTTTGCTGCCATCTATGCCGGACAGGGTCAGTAATGGTGGTGTCTGGGACATTATCTCGTAACTATGATTCCTTGAGTACAACTATGTCAGGCTGTTGCTTGACTAGTCTGTGGGACAGCTCTCCCAATTTTGGCACTAGGCACATATGTTAGGAGGAAGACTTTGCAGGTTCAGCAGGGCTGAGTTTGCTGTTGTCGTTTTTGGCGCCGAGTGGTCTGTCCAGTTTCATTCCTCATGGACTTCGTAGTGATTGTGATACAACTGAGTGGTTTGCTAGGCTATTTCAGAGAGCAATTAAGAGTCAACTACATTGCTGTGGGTCTGGAGTCACATGTAGGAAGCCAGATTTCCTTCCCTAAAGGGGCATTCATGAACCAGATGGGTTTTTTGGAAAATCAATTCATGGTCATCATTAGACTTCTAGTTCCACATCTTTATTGAATTCAAATTCCACCATCTGCTGTGATGGGATTTGAAACCCAGTCCCCAGAGCATTACCCTGAGTCTCTGGATTACTAGTCCAGTGATAATACCATTACACCACCATCTCCCCATCAGAATCAAACCTAATCCTGTGCACATATGTACATCTACCAAGGACTACTGGATATAGCTTGGAAGCAGGAACTACAACCAATTTCTTTAAATGTGGGGGAGAATTTTCCAAGCACAGTCCAGTGACATTCTATTATACCATCATTATTTGGGGTAATTAGCCTTTTTAAATTAAAAGCTGCTTTCCAAATGCATATGACAATATATTATCACAAAACCCCCTATCCAACTTGTGAATTCATATTCATCAGTAGATAAACAGCAAATTACTGATTATCTTCATCGAATGGAAGTTGAAATCAGAAGGGTCGCTTTGGGTTCAAGGTAGTTGCAGAATGATATACCTGATCATGAAATTGCAGAGCCAAGTCAACCAACTATAAAAGAATCAGTTGGATAATACTTAAGCTACGTCAGTCCATGCTGCTCCAAGGTAGTTGATGATTGGTCTGCCAGTCTGTCTTAGTCATGGAACTAAAAGAAATAAATCTATCACTTGGCTGAAGAACTTCCCATTTGGCTCCAAATAACCTTGAAAACAAATGCAGTAAAAAGGTATGATGGTCCTAGATGGACAAGCATTGGAAAGCTTACCAGTATTCTGTACTTGTTTTAGCTGATTGCCTTCAGGAGTATCCCTGTTCACAGTTGGGGATCTCTAAGATCTGGCCTAGACAACCTGAGCCAACACTCTCTGAGTTTAAATAGAAAATGCTGGGAAAACTCAGCAAGTCTGGCATCATCTGTGGCGATAGAAACAGAGGTAACATTTCAAGTCCGTGTGACTCTTCTTCAGTGCCAAGTGAACCGACTATAAAAAAATCAGTTGGATAGTACCCAAGCTATGTAGGTCCATGCTGCTCCAAGGTTTGGTTGATGATTGGCCTGCCAGTCTGTCTTAGTCATGAAACTAAAAGAGTCATATGGACTCAACGCTAACTCTGTTTCTCTCTCCACAGATGATGCTAGACCTGCTGAGTCTTTCCAGCATTTTCTGCTTTTATTTCAGATTTCCAGAAACTGCAGTATTTTGCTTTTAACTGGGACATGTGTACTCTATCGAGCAAAGTTTCCTTGTCCATTGATGAGGATGGGTGGGGTGAAGCAGGAGAGCGGAGGACAGATGGAGCGACAAGGGTTAATATCATGGTGTTACAAATGGTCATCTTCTGCCTAAGAACATAAGAAATAGGATCTGCTGTAGGCCATTTGGCCTTTCAAACCTGCTCTGCCATTCAATAAGATCATGGCTGATCTTCTACCTCAATACCATCTTCTTGCACTATCTCCATATCCCTTAATACCCAAAAAGTCCATCAACTTCTGTCTTGAACATATTCTGCACAACTATTTCATTCAACATTACTTGTACTTTGACAAACATCAAGCTGGAGACTGGTGTCAATTGGTTGCACGAGTCCTTCACTTGTGCGTGGACTCTGTTGCCTTCCTTTACATGTTTTGTACCAGCCGCTGCATTTTGATGGCCAAGTTACTTACCTAATCAGCCTTTTGCAAAGGCTGAAATATACATTGAAAAGGCTAGCAATCTTTTTATCCCTATTGGCTGCCTCCTTTAAATTTGTTCAACTGTTGTAAGTAGCTAAGAGTAGTTTTCTATGGTTTCATTAGCTACCTCAGATGTGCTTGCAATACGAGGCCCAATGTGGACCAGGTGCTGTAAATAGAGCTGATCTCTTCAAATCCACCAGAGTTAGTACACAAACCTAGTGATGCACAGGACTGTAAAAGACTTTGTAGCACATCTGGCTTGTCACAAAAGCTAATGCTCTCAATCATTCACGATCATTAATAAACAATTTTCTCTTATTTGGTTTTCCTGGGTAGTTTGTTGCACATCTTCACCACCCTTTGTGTGAAATTGTTAAGTTTAAATTGTCTGGCAATTTTCCCTCTTCAAAGCTTGAAGCCTGTATTCCTGTTTCTAGAATTTTGGGCAGCATATTGTCAGAATTCAACTTATCTACTCACTTAAGGAGCTTGAGTGTGTGAACAATATACATCTCTAAGCCTTCTCTTCTCCAGAGTAAACAATTCCAGCTTTTCAAATTTTCCTCATAGCTAAGAAGCTAGATATCAGTTTGAATGCTTTTTTCTCACTGCAG